>NC_059221.1:39878751-39981251 GCF_020615455.1 Coregonus clupeaformis
TCATCAATTCCATGCTCTACAATATGCAAATGTACCCTCTGCTGATAAGAGAGCTTTTAATCCTGCCCCTCTCATCCCAAGCAGACTGTTCTTCTCACACACACCCCTCTCTCTCTCTCTCCCTCTCTCGCTCTCTCTCTCCTCCAGGCCCATGTGTTTTGTGAAGCAGCTGGAAGTGCCTCACTATGGGCAGTACAGGCCCAATATGGTGCCTGCCACACCTCGTGCCAACCTGACCAAGGAGCTGGAGAAGTACTCCAAGGTCTCCTTTGATTATGCAAGCTTCGACTGTCAGGTGTTTGGGAAGCGCATGCTTGCTCCAAAGATACCGATCGGTGAAGAAGACTCAACCAAAGCCTTCAAATGTAAGGAAACGTGATGTTGTCCTGTAGCCCTATATCTTTAGCCTACACATACACACACCACACACACACACACACACACACGCACGCACGCACGCATGCACGCACGCACACACACACACACACACACACACACACACACACACACACACACACACACACACACACACACACACACACACACACACACACACACACACACACACACACACACACACACACACACACACACACACACACACACACACACACACACACACTCACACACACACACACACACACTCACACACACACTCACACACACACACACACACACACACACACACACACACACACACACACACACACACACACACACACACACACACACACACACACACACACACACAGACACACACACACAGAGAGAGTACAGAGAGTACAGACAGACAGAAAGTCAGACATACAGACGCACAACAGGACAAGATCATATAGCTAATATCTCTGTTTCTCTGCTCCCTCAGCTAAACTCTCGTCCCCCAAGTCTTCTTCTCCCAGCCTCAGCCTGCATGGAGGCAGTGGAAAGACTGCCTCTTCTTCTGCCTACGACTACTCCCATGAAGCCCAGGCCGCCCACATGGCTGCCACCGCCATCCTAAACCTGTCCACACGCTGCTGGGAGAGGCCTGAGAACCTGAGCACCAAGCACCAGGACCTGGCCAGCAAGGTAGACCAGCCCTCCCTATCTTTAGCCCTGTTTATACCTGCTGCTAACATGTTTCCTTTGTCCTGATAGTGTCCACTTCCTGATTCCGTCCACATTTTTAGACAGGGGTAGATGATCAAAAGCCACATTGTGAATGTGGACAAGATCAGGACCAAAGATGCGCCAGGTATAAACAAGGCTTCTGTAGCAAGTTAGCAACACCTCTCTGACATGTATTTATTAACAAGAACACGTGCATGGCTAGGTAGGATTACTGTCTCTGTACTGTGGCTACACCTCCCCATGTCTGTAATGAGACATACTGTACGGTACCTGGCCAGCAGAGTAGGCCTCCTATCACTATAGCAACCTCACCTCTATAACAACCTTTACTAGGCCAGCAAGGCACTGTACTGAAGGCCTCCCATTATCTTTATAACCCTGTTTATAGACCAATCAACATAGACCCTGCTCCCCATCAAAATAAATGTTCCCTTTACTTTTAGAGATGTGAGGAGCAAAAGTTATATGAGGCAGGAAAGTGTTGAAGTGTAGCAACAAGTTACCCCTAGACTCCTAGAGCTCACCTATTGCCAAGTCACCCCCTTGACTTCTAGAGCTCACCCACTGCCAAGTTACCCCTAGACTCCTAGAGCTCACCTACTGCCAAGTTACCCCCTAGACTCCTAGAGCTCACCTACTGCCAAGTTACCCCTAGACTCCTAGAGCTCACCTACTGCCAAGTTACCCCTAGACTCCTAGAGCTCACCTACTGCCAAGTTACCCCCTAGACTCCTAGAGCTCACCCACTGCCAAGTTACCCCCTAGACTCCTAGAGCTCACCTACTGCCAAGTTACCCCTAGACTCCTAGAGCTCACCCACTGCCAAGTTACCCCCTAGACTCCTAGAGCTCACCTACTGCCAAGTTACCCCTAGACTCCTAGAGCTCACCAACTGTGAAGTTACCCCTAGACTCCTAGAGCTCACCAACTGTGAAGTTACCCTAAACTCCTAGAGCTCACCTACTGCCAAGTTACCCCCTAGACTCCTAGAGCTCACCTACTGCCAAGTTACCCCTAGACTCCTAGGGCTCACCTACTGCCAAGTTACCCCCTAGACTCCTAGAGCCTACCTACTGCCAAGTTACCCCTAGACTCCTAGGGCTCACCTACTGCCAAGTTACCCCCTAGACTCCTAGAGCTCACCTACTGCCAAGTTACCCCCTAGACTCCTAGAGCTCACCTACTGCCGAGTTACCCCTAGACTCCTAGAGCTCACCTACTGCCAAGTTACCCCCTAGACTCCTAGAGCTCACCTACTGCCAAGTTACCCCTAAACTCCTAGAGCTCACCTACTGCCAAGTTACCCCCTAGACTCCTAGAGCTCACCTACTGCCAAGTTACCCCTAGACTCTTAGAGCTCACCCACTGCCAAGTTACCCCTAGACTCCTAGAGCTCACCTACTGCCAAGTTACCCCCTAGACTCCTAGCGCTCACCCACTGCCAAGTTACCCCTAGACTCCTAGAGCTCACCTACTGCCAAGTTGCCCCTAGACTCCTAGGGCTCACCTACTGCCAAGTTACCCCCTAGACTCCTAGAGCTTACCTACTGCCAAGTTACCCCCTAGACTCCTAGAGCTCACCTACTGCCAAGTTACCCCTAGACTCCTAGAGCTCACCTACTGCCAAGTTACCCCTAAACTCCTAGAGCTCACCTACTGCCAAGTTACCCCCTAGACTCCTAGAGCTCACCTACTGCCAAGTTACTCCCTAGACTCCTAGCGCTCACCTACTGCCAAGTTACCCCCTAGACTCCTAGAGCTCACCTACTGCCAAGTTACCCCCTAGACTCCTAGCGCTCACCCACTGCCAAGTTACCCCTAGACTCCTAGAGCTCACCTACTGCCGAGTTACCCCTAGACTCCTAGAGCTCACCTACTGCCAAGTTACCCCTAGACTCCTAGAGCTCACCTACTGCCAAGTTACCCCTAGACTCCTAGAGCTCACCCACTGCCAAGTTACCCCCTAGACTCCTAGAGCTCACCCACTGCCAAGTTACCCCTAGACTCCTAGAGCTCACCACTGCCAAGTTACCCTAGACTCCTAGAGCTCACCAACTGTGAAGTTACCCCTAGACTCCTAGAGCTCACCAACTGTGAAGTTACCCCTAAACTCCTAGAGCTCACCTACTGCCAAGTTACCCCTAGACTCCTAGAGCTCACCTACTGCCAAGTTACCCCTAGACTCCTAGGGCTCACCTACTGCCAAGTTACCCCCTAGACTCCTAGAGCCTACCTACTGCCAAGTTACCCCTAGACTCCTAGGGCTCACCTACTGCCAAGTTACCCCCTAGACTCCTAGAGCTCACCTACTGCCAAGTTACCCCCTAGACTCCTAGAGCTCACCTACTGCCAAGTTACCCCTAGACTCCTAGAGCTCACCTACTGCCAAGTTACCCCCTAGACTCCTAGAGCTCACCTACTGCCAAGTTACCCCTAAACTCCTAGAGCTCACCTACTGCCAAGTTACCCCTAGACTCCTAGAGCTCACCTACTGCCAAGTTACCCCCTAGACTCTTAGAGCTCACCCACTGCCAAGTTACCCCTAGACTCCTAGAGCTCACCTACTGCCAAGTTACCCCCTAGACTCCTAGCGCTCACCCACTGCCAAGTTACCCCTAGACTCCTAGAGCTCACCTACTGCCAAGTTACCCCTAGACTCCTAGGGCTCACCTACTGCCAAGTTACCCCTAGACTCCTAGAGCTTACCTACTGCCAAGTTACCCCCTAGACTCCTAGAGCTCACCTACTGCCAAGTTACCCCTAGACTCCTAGAGCTCACCTACTGCCAAGTTACCCCTAAACTCCTAGAGCTCACCTACTGCCAAGTTACCCCCTAGACCCCTAGAGCTCACCTACTGCCAAGTTACCCCCTAGACTCCTAGCGCTCACCTACTGCCAAGTTACCCCCTAGACTCCTAGAGCTCACCTACTGCCAAGTTACCCCCTAGACTCCTAGCGCTCACCCACTGCCAAGTTACCCCTAGACTCCTAGAGCTCACCTACTGCCAAGTTACCCCTAGACTCCTAGAGCTCACCTACTGCCAAGTTACCCCTAGACTCCTAGAGCTCACCTACTGCCAAGTTACCTCCTAGACTCCTAGCGCTCACCCACTGCCAAGTTACCCCTAGACTCCTAGAGCTCACCCACTGCCAAGTTACCCCCTAGACTCCTAGAGCTCACCAACTGCCAAGTTACCCCTAGACTCCTAGAGCTCACCTACTGCCAAGTTACCCTCTAGACTCCTAGAGCTCACCTACTGCCAAGTTACCCCTAGACTCCTAGAGCTCACCTACTGCCAAGTTACCCCCTAGACTCCTAGAGCTCACCCACTGCCAAGTTACCCCCTAGACTCCTAGAGCTCACCTACTGCCAAGTTACCCCTAGACTCCTAGAGCTCACCAACTGTGAAGTTACCCCTAGACTCCTAGAGCTCACCAACTGTGAAGTTACCCCTAAACTCCTAGAGCTCACCTACTGCCAAGTTACCCCCTAGACTCCTAGAGCTCACCTACTGCCAAGTTACCCCTAGACTCCTAGGGCTCACCTACTGCCAAGTTACCCCCTAGACTCCTAGAGCCTACCTACTGCCAAGTTACCCCTAGACTCCTAGGGCTCACCTACTGCCAAGTTACCCCCTAGACTCCTAGAGCTCACCTACTGCCAAGTTACCCCCTAGACTCCTAGAGCTCACCTACTGCCAAGTTACCCCTAGACTCCTAGAGCTCACCTACTGCCAAGTTACCCCCTAGACTCCTAGAGCTCACCTACTGCCAAGTTACCCCTAAACTCCTAGAGCTCACCTACTGCCAAGTTACCCCCTAGACTCCTAGAGCTCACCTACTGCCAAGTTACCCCCTAGACTCTTAGAGCTCACCCACTGCCAAGTTACCCCTAGACTCCTAGAGCTCACCTACTGCCAAGTTACCCCCTAGACTCCTAGCGCTCACCCACTGCCAAGTTACCCCTAGACTCCTAGAGCTCACCTACTGCCAAGTTACCCCTAGACTCCTAGGGCTCACCTACTGCCAAGTTACCCCCTAGACTCCTAGAGCTTACCTACTGCCAAGTTACCCCCTAGACTCCTAGAGCTCACCTACTGCCAAGTTACCCCTAGACTCCTAGAGCTCACCTACTGCCAAGTTACCCCTAAACTCCTAGAGCTCACCTACTGCCAAGTTACCCCCTAGACTCCTAGAGCTCACCTACTGCCAAGTTACCCCTAGACTCCTAGAGCTCACCTACTGCCAAGTTACCCCCTAGACTCCTAGCGCTCACCCACTGCCAAGTTACCCCTAGACTCCTAGAGCTCACCTACTGCCAAGTTACCCCTAGACTCCTAGAGCTCACCTACTGCCAAGTTACCCCTAGACTCCTAGAGCTCACCTACTGCCAAGTTACCCCCTAGACTCCTAGAGCTCACCCACTGCCAAGTTACCCCCTAGACTCCTAGAGCTCACCCACTGCCAAGTTACCCCCTAGACTCCTAGAGCTCACCTACTGCCAAGTTACCCCTAGACTCCTAGAGCTCACCAACTGTGAAGTTACCCCTAGACTCCTAGAGCTCACCAACTGTGAAGTTACCCCTAAACTCCTAGAGCTCACCTACTGCCAAGTTACCCCCTAGACTCCTAGAGCTCACCTACTGCCAAGTTACCCCTAGACTCCTAGGGCTCACCTACTGCCAAGTTACCCCCTAGACTCCTAGAGCCTACCTACTGCCAAGTTACCCCTAGACTCCTAGGGCTCACCTACTGCCAAGTTACCCCCTAGACTCCTAGAGCTCACCTACTGCCAAGTTACCCCCTAGACTCCTAGAGCTCACCTACTGCCAAGTTACCCCTAGACTCCTAGAGCTCACCTACTGCCAAGTTACCCCCTAGACTCCTAGAGCTCACCTACTGCCAAGTTACCCCTAAACTCCTAGAGCTCACCTACTGCCAAGTTACCCCTAGACTCCTAGAGCTCACCTACTGCCAAGTTACCCCTAGACTCTTAGAGCTCACCCACTGCCAAGTTACCCCTAGACTCCTAGAGCTCACCTACTGCCAAGTTACCCCCTAGACTCCTAGCGCTCACCCACTGCCAAGTTACCCCTAGACTCCTAGAGCTCACCTACTGCCAAGTTACCCCTAGACTCCTAGGGCTCACCTACTGCCAAGTTACCCCCTAGACTCCTAGAGCTTACCTACTGCCAAGTTACCCCCTAGACTCCTAGAGCTCACCTACTGCCAAGTTACCCCTAGACTCCTAGAGCTCACCTACTGCCAAGTTACCCCTAAACTCCTAGAGCTCACCTACTGCCAAGTTACCCCCTAGACTCCTAGAGCTCACCTACTGCCAAGTTACCCCCTAGACTCCTAGCGCTCACCTACTGCCAAGTTACCCCCTAGACTCCTAGAGCTCACCTACTGCCAAGTTACCCCCTAGACTCCTAGCGCTCACCCACTGCCAAGTTACCCCTAGACTCCTAGAGCTCACCTACTGCCAAGTTACCCCTAGACTCCTAGAGCTCACCTACTGCCAAGTTACCCCTAGACTCCTAGAGCTCACCTACTGCCAAGTTACCTCCTAGACTCCTAGCGCTCACCCACTGCCAAGTTACCCCTAGACTCCTAGAGCTCACCCACTGCCAAGTTACCCCCTAGACTCCTAGAGCTCACCAACTGCCAAGGTACCCCTAGACTCCTAGAGCTCACCTACTGCCAAGTTACCCTCTAGACTCCTAGAGCTCACCTACTGCCAAGTTACCCCTAGACTCCTAGAGCTCACCTACTGCCAAGTTACCCCCTAGACTCCTAGAGCTCACCTACTGCCAAGTTACCCCCTAGACTCCTAGAGCTCACCTACTGCCAAGTTACCCCCTAGACTCCTAGAGCTCACCTACTGCCAAGTTACCCCCTAGACTCCTAGAGCTCACCCACTGCCAAGTTACCCTCTAGACTCCTAGAGCTCACCTACTGCCAAGTTACCCCTAGACTCCTAGAGCTCACCCACTGCCAAGTTACCCTCTAGACTCCTAGAGCTCACCTACTGCCAAGTTACCCCTAGACTCCTAGAGCTCACCCACTGCCAAGTTACCCCCTAGACTCCTAGAGCTCACCTACTGCCAAGTTACCCCCTAGACTCCTAGAGCTCACCTACTGCCAAGTTACCCCTAAACTCCTAGAGCTCACCCACTGCCAAGTTACCCTCTAGACTCCTAGAGCTCACCTACTGCCAAGTTACCCTAGACTCCTAGAGCTCACCCACTGCCAAGTTACCCCTAGACTCCTAGAGCTCACCTACTGCCAAGTTACCCCCTAGACTCCTAGAGCTCACCTACTGCCAAGTTACCCCTAAACTCCTAGAGCTCACCTACTGCCAAGTTACCCCTAAACTCCTAGAGCTCACCTACTGCCAAGTTACCCCCTAAACTCCTAGAGCTCACCTACTGCCAAGTTACCCCTAGACTCCTAGAGCTCACCTACTGCCAAGTTACCCCTAGACTCCTAGAGCTCACCCACTGAATGTATCATCAGGTAGTGTTTGTTAACAGGAAGAGGATGGTGTTGAGGTGTGGTTCCTTTGTTTATATCCATCTATCCTTTTCATTTGGCTGGCTGCCAGTTCCCTGGATTACCCTCCACCAGGTAGTCTTTTTTCATTATCTACTGGCCGGAGCTCTCTGTTCCTCCCTCCCTCCAACCTCCCCCCCGTCTATCTGTACACAGGAGGTGTAATTGGAGCAGCACTCTCCCCCATATTGTGATTTTTTAAAAGCTTTTTGCCTTGGCGAGGAGAGTGACTGCTTCATCATTTTTAGATTCCCTGACATGGTGTTGGGTGATAGAAAGGGAAGATTAATAGCCGTAGCAGCTCAGTGGCAGTGCTGATCAGCCAGGGACCGTTCTGGGACCAGGGCCCGTTTTTTCTCGCTCCCCACAGCCACCGTGCCGCGGCGTGCACCTCTTTGATTTCTCTGGCTCCGCTACAGGTAATATGAATAACATTGAACACTAAAGAGAGAGAGCCTGTTTCCCCGATCTCCCCTTATAAATCTGACAACACAAATGGAGCCTGACCAGCGCTGTTGGCAATGTGTGTCCATTCACATGTGTTTAACAGAGACAGGTGGGGCATTAAGATAACAGGCGCTGGGGATATACTTGTCGTGATACATTGTGGTGTGGATCACGTGTGACAATGTAATGTTATTGCGATTGTCAGCATTACCATAATTGCCCTCTGCAGAGCATGGACATCGAGGTGGACGAGAATGGGACTCTTGACCTGAGCATGAAGAAGCCCGTCAAAAGAGAGGGCACCAGCCCTGGGGTGCGTTCCCCGGACCCCTCCTGCTCCTCCTCTTCCTCCCTGCACCACGGAGGCAGCAGTGGCATGACCTCGCCCCACACGGGCCACGCCTACAAACAGGAACACTGGGAGGAGCCTCTGGACTACACCAAACCCAACCGCCAGCGAGAAGAGGATACAGAGGAGGTCTGTCCTCTGCTGTGTTCTCCTCCTTCCACCTTTTCCTCTTTCTGATCATGGAGGCTCGTTGCCATGTGTCCACTCATGCGTAACCAACAATTAAAATGTACTAGAGGATCGGATGTGTTCTCTACTCTTCTTGATTCCATTTGATTCCACAGATGGAGCACCACAC
Organism: Coregonus clupeaformis; assembly: GCF_020615455.1. Lineage (NCBI taxonomy): Eukaryota > Metazoa > Chordata > Actinopteri > Salmoniformes > Salmonidae > Coregonus > Coregonus clupeaformis. The sequence continues at coordinate 39,887,511 of NC_059221.1, forward strand.
AGCGCGGTCATTTGCCTCATCCGACCATGAGGACATGGACCTGATGCAGGACTACCCCGAGGAGAGGAATTACCCCGGAGAGGTCACCACCCCAAACTTCAAGGTCCAGTTCCAACAGCCCAAGGATTGCAAGAAAGATGTGCTCCTGTAAGTCAATGGTCTGTCTATTCTCCCTGGAGGAACGGCTGCACAAAGAATCCTTTAACGTCCACATTTTTACATTTGAGTCATTTAGCAGACGCTGTTATCCAGAGCGACTTACAGTTAGTGAGTGCATACATTATTTTTTTTCACCACATCACTCTCTCTGACGTTCTGATCCCCATTCCCCTGAGATGCTGTCATTCACTGTTCCCCTCTCCTCTCCTCTCATCTCCTCTCCTCTCCTCTCCTCTCCTCTCCTCTCCTCTCCTCTCCTCTCCTCTCCTCTCCTCTCCTCTCCTCTCCTCTCCTCTCCTCTCCTCTCCTCTCTATGTGTGTCTCCAGGTGCCCCACTCCTGGCTGTGACGGCAGTGGCCACATCACTGGAAACTATGCATCCCATCGCAGGTATGGTATACCACACTATATAGCACAGGTCCTGAGCCAATGATGTGGTCACACTGTATACAGGAAACATGGTGGCTAATTTAAATAATGATTTAGATTAAGATTGCATCATTAATATAATGTTTTCCTCGCTGGCTGTTTTCTATTTCCAAAGACTTTCCTAATAACTTTGAACTATATTCCTCCCTCTCTTCTCTTTCTCTCTCTCCTCTCTCTCTTCTCTCTCTCCTCTCCTCTCTCTCTTTTCTTTCTCTCTCTCCGCTCTCTTTCTCTCTCCTCTCTCTCTCTTCTCTCTCCTCTCTCTCTTCTCTCTCTCCTCTCCTCTCTCTTTCTCTCTCTCCTTTCTCTCTCTTTCTCTCTCTCCTCTCTCTTCTCTTTCTCTCTCCCCTCTCTCTTTCTCTCCCTCCTTTCTCTCTTTCTCTATCTCCTCTCCTCTCTCTCTTCTCTTTCTCTATTCTCTCTACTCTCTCTTTCTCTCTCTCATTTCTCTCTCTTTCTCTCTCTCCTCTCTCACTCTCCTTTATCTCTCCTCTCTCTCTATCCTCTCTCTCATATCTCCTCTCTCTCTCTTTCTCTCTCTCTCCTCTTTCTCTTCTCTCTCCTCTTTCTTTCTTTCTTTCTTTCTTTCTTTCTTTCTTTCTTTCTTTCTTTCTTTCTTTCTTTCTTTCTCTTCCTCTCTCTCTCTCTCTCTCTCTCTCTCTCCTCTCCCTCTCCTCTCCTCTCTCTCTCTCTCTCTCTCTCTCTCTCTCTCTCTCTCTCTCTCTCTCTCTCTCTCTCTCTCTCTCTCTCTCTCTCTCTCTCTCTCTCTCTCTCTCTCTCTCTCTCTCTCTCTCTCTCTCCCTCTCTCTCTCTCTCTCTCTCTCTCTCCTCTCTCTCTCTCCTCTTTCTTCTCTTTCTCTCTCTCTTTTTCTCTCTTTTTCTCTCTCTCTCTTCTCTCTCCCTTCAGTCTGTCTGGGTGTCCTCTTGCTGATAAGAGTCTTCGGTCCCTCATGGCGACCCACTCTGCTGAACTCAAGTATGTCTGTTTCCCACTGGGCTTTCCCCTTGGTTCTGTCGCCACTGTATGCTAAAATGATCAATTCTATTTACTTCTATTTCTGCTGTTTTTACTGGGACCGCTAACGCCACTGTTGCTGCATCTGCCCTTGTAATTCTCCTGCCCCCATCTCCACTGAAAAACCAATACCTCTACACCCTCACACCCATCAGTTGCTATCGTGCAAATGTGATGGTTCTATTCTTTGGTGCGCTGACATTTAACCCGTTCCCTTGATTTCCCAGGTGCCCCACTCCAGGATGTGATGGTTCAGGACATAACACTGGAAACTACGCCTCCCACAGAAGGTACAGAGCTCATCAGTGAACTACCAACCTACCTCCACCAATCCTACCTACCTTCCATCTCACATGGGAGACAGTCGCAAAACAACCTTCTTTCTCCCCACCCCCCTCCCTCTCTCTCTTTCTCACACACGCAGACACACAAGTACAGAGAAGCTTAGAAAGAGATCATGGTCGTTTTAGTCAGGACTCATACACGCAGCCGCATCCGCAATTGTGAAAATGACGTTTTATCCATTTTTGATATGCTTATCCTTTTAGTTTGGTTTACTACTTTGTTGGATTCACTATTTAAAATAGCGGTTTGTTCTTCTATTTTATTTAAATTGTTTCACTTTCTTTCGGCATTAGAATAAATAATCAGATGCTTAATGTTCCATCCCTATGTCAAACAATAACGTCACCACCACAAAAGACGATTGTTGAAGGTGTTTTTCCACCCTTTTTTTATCGGCTTCATACTTTCTGTTTTCAGTTTGTCTGGGTGCCCCCGTGCCAAGAAAAGTGGATTAAAAACAGCCCCCACCAAGGACGACAAGGAGGACTCCGAGCTCTTAAAGTTCGTACCACTAAGAAAGCCACGCCCTTTTTTCTTCTAATTAAGATATACGGTAAAAGTCACTTCCAAAAAAAAGTAAAGGCAGTCACGCTGACCTCCGTGACCCAAGCCCAGTCTGTCTCCTAGAGATGACATCATCACACCAGTGCCACACCCAGACCAGCCTGAGACGCAATGCGCCGCCTGCGCTGACTCACAGTACTGGTAGTTCATTGTAGAGTATCGCAGTGTAGATCACGTCTCAAATTTTTTTTACATTAACATTTCTCTGAAATTGTCTCTTTTCAACTGATGACAGCTAATAAAAGACCTTGGTGTCTGTGTTTGTTGAATGTCCCTGCTTGGTTATGCTACCACAACATGATGCCATGCTACCACAACATGATGCCATGCAACAGGTAGAGTACCTAAAGTGGGGTACCTATAATGGTAAACTGCGGCAGAGAAGTAACACTTTGTTTTTAGTCGGGCAGGTTTTTTTGGCCTCATAGTCAAATAGTGTTGCATAATGAAATAGTGTTGCATAATGAAATAGTGTTGCATAGTGAAATAGTGTTGCATAGTGAAATAGTGTTGCATAGTGAAATAGTGTTGCATAATGAAATAGTGTTGCATAGTGAAATTGTGTTGCATAGTCAAATAGTGTCGCATAGTGAAATGGTGTTGCATAGTGAAATAGTGTTGCATAGTGAAATAGTGTTGCATAGTGAAATAGTGTTGCATAGTGAAATAGTGTTGCATAGTGAAATAGTGTTGCATAGTGAAATAGTGTTGCATAGTGAAATAGTGTTGCATAGTGAAATATTGTTGCATAGTGAAATAGTGTTGCATAGTGAAATAGTGTTGCATAGTGAAATAGTGTTGCATAGTGAAATAGTGTTGCATAGTGAAATAGTGTTGCATAATGAAATAGTGTTGCATAGTGAAATAGTGTTGCATAGTGAAATAGTGTTGCATAGTGAAATAGTGTTGCATAGTGAAATAGTGTTGCATAGTGAAATAGTGTTGCATAATGAAATAGTGTTGCATAGTGAAATGATACCAGCTACTGTAATGGTATAATCTTACACATTTATTTTTTATATTAAATGATGTTAGAACTATATTTACCATACACTTTGTACTTTACATCTCATCTCTCTCTACAAGTCGCATACCTATAGATATACTAATTACCCCCCCCCTCTCTCTCTCTCCCTCTCTCTCTCTCTCCCTCTCTCTCTCTCTCTCTCTCTCTCTCTCTCTCTCTCTCTCTCTCTCTCTCCCCTACAGATGCCCCGTGCCAGGCTGTGACAGCCTGGGTCACATCAGTGGGAAGTACGCCACGCATCGCAGTGCCTATGGGTGCCCGCTAGCTGCCCGCAGGCAGAAGGAGGGGATGCTCAATGGAAACCCTTTCTCCTGGAAGGCCTTTAAGACGGAGGCCCCCACCTGCCCCACCCCCGGCTGTGATGGATCAGGACACGCCAACGGCAGCTTCCTCACACACCGCAGGTAAGGACCAATCACAACACAGAACACAGGGCAGCTTCCTCACACACCGCAGGTAAGGACCAATCACAACACAGAACACAGGGCAGCTTCCTCACACACCGCAGGTAAGGACCAATCACAACACAGAACACAGGGCAGCTTCCTCACACACCGCAGGTAAGGACCAATCACAACACAGAACACAGGGCAGTTTATTACCACTGGTTGCATCATCAATCTAACTGTATAATTTTGTGGTTCATTCATTGTTTCAAGTACTCAACTTGATGAAATGGACCATCTTTATTCCTCCTGTTTGTAGTCTATCTGGCTGTCCCAGAGCCTCCTTTGCCAAGAAGAAAGCCAAGTTCCCTGGAGATGAGTACCTGAGCACCAAGTTCAGGGCCAGCGACGGTAAGAGTACAACTGAATAGGGAACACCTTTGTGTGACAAGACAATGTCTAGTCAATACAGTATTTCAAACTAGGATGTTTGTCCATTAACTCTGTGTCATTGTTCTGTTCAAGCTTTTAATGGTTGGTTTAATACAATTATGAGTTTTTTAATGGTGAGCGAGTGTTGCGCCTTTTCAAACTATGATGTTGGCCCAGTTTTCCTGTTCTCTCTTATGACCTCATGCATCTCTCCCCTTCCATCCTGCAGTTCTGGATAATGACGAGGACATCAAGCAACTCAACAAGGAGATCAATGAGCTCAACGAAACCAACAACGAGATGGAGACAGACATGGTGAACCTGCAGACACAGGTGTGTCTGTGTGTCTGTGTGTCTGTGTCTGTGTGTGTGTGTGTGTCTGTGTGTCTGTGTGTCTGTGTGTTTGTGTGTCTGTGTGTGTGTGTCTGTGTGTTTGTGTGTGCGTCTGTGTGTCTGTGTGTGTGTGTCTGTGTGTCTGTGTGTGTGTTTGTGTGTGCGTATGTGTGTCTGTGTGTGTGTATGTGTGTCTGTGTGTGTTTGTGTGTCTGTGTGTGTGTGTGTCTGTGTGTCTGTGTGTGTGTTTGTCTGTGTGTCTGTGTGTGTGTGTGTGTGTGTCTGTGTGTGTGTGTCTGTGTGTGTGTTTGTGTGTTTGTGTGTGCGTCTGTGTGTCTGTGTGTCTGTGTGTGTGTTTGTGTGTTTGTGTGTGCGTCTGTGTGTCTGTGTGTCTGTGTGTGTGCGTGTCACATTATTGAGTCAGTGTCTAACAGTTTAACATTGTGGTTTATTGCAAAATGCCTGAGCTCAAGTAAATGTATAAACTGTATGTGTAAATAACTGTTGGGCCTGTGGTGCAGATCTCATCCATGGAGAAGAACCTGAAGAACATTGAGGAGGAGAACAAGCTGATAGAGGAGCAGAATGAGGTTCTCTTCATGGAGCTATCTGGCCTCAGCCACGCCCTGATCCGCAGCTTGGCCAACATACGCCTCCCACACATGGTGAGTTATATGCAGTTACATACGGTACTGAAAAAGCTGTGGCTAACACAAACTAACACACACACTAACACAAACTAATACACACACTAACACAAACTAATACACACACTAACACAAACACACTAACACAAACTAATACACACACTAACAGAAATACACTAACACAAACTAATACACACACTAACAGAAACACACTAACACAAACTAATACACACACTAACACAAACACACTAACACAAACTAATACACACACTAACAGAAACACACTAACACAAACTAATACACACACTAACACAAACACACTAACACAAACTAATACACACACTAACAGAAACACACTAACACAAACTAATACACACACTAACACAAACACACTAACACAAACATATACTGAAATTCCTTGTTTTCGCAAACACAGCAGGAGCCAATCACTGAGCAGAATTTCGACAGCTACTTGAGCACCCTGACTGACATGTACACCAACAAGGAGTGCTACCAGAACCCGGAGAACAAGGCTCTGCTGGAGAACATCAACAAGGCCGTGAAGAGCATCAAGGTGTGAAAACCTCCACGGGGAAAAAATTGTGAAAACATGTCAAATGGAGGAGAGAGATGGCGTCAAGAGACCACAGTATATTTACAGAGAATACAAATACAAAAAAGGGCATTCAGGTTTTATAAACGACAACTTAAATTAAACCCAGGGAGCATTCTGTAAAGAAGAAAAAACGTAACTAGGACCAAAATCCAAACATGCTGCTGTTGGGATCGGTAGGAGGATGTGGAACGGAACCAAATCCTTTAGTTTGAATTGATGAAAAAATATATATCTGGGCTTTTGATTGTTTGTTTTATGTTATCTTTGTCGTTTTCATGTCTGTCCTGTTTTTGAGGTATCTCTGTTTTGGAGGTATCTCTGTTTTGGAGGTATCTCTGTTTTGGAGGTATCTCTGTTTTGGAGGTATCTCTGTTTTGGAGATATCTTTGTTTTGAAGGTGTCTCTGTTTTGGAGGTATCTCTGTTTTGGAGGTATCTCTGTTTTGGAGATATCTTTGTTTTGGAGGTATCTCTGTTTTGAAGGTATCTCTGTTTTGGAGGTATCTCTTTGACTGTCCCAATGTATTCTGTAATTCAAGCTTTAGTTCAGCAACAATTTGGAGAAGAAAGAAAGAAAGATGGAAGTAGTGGGTATGATCTGCCTACATGAGGTGAAGAAAACCGGCTAGAAAATAACAAAAACAAAGCTGAAGAAACGTGAACATTGTGTCCTAGAGAAGACACGAAGGCTTCAGAAAGGATGCTCTGGGGCAGGATAAGGAGAGTGTGCTTGTGAGCGCTGCAGTACTCCTATTGAGGAGAAGCAAATGGAGAATCACTGAACTCTGAGGTCTTCTTGAGCAATGGTTCATGTGCTTATTGTTGTTACTACTGCAGCAAAGATGTCAACATGGCTCCATGTCTCAATTCAGCGGAACAGCTCTTCAAATGAAGATTAAGTCACAAATCACTGGGGGGGGGGGGGTTCTCTTCTGAAATCAACAGTACAGCCTGTTATATATTTTTTATGGAACAACTGGTGTCTGAGAGCAGCAAATGCAGCCTTTTTTCTTTGAACTGAATTATGATAGTAATGGTCAATTCCAGTTAGTCATATCAATAGTTTTTATGAACATAGAAATTGCACTTCATTTCAATGAATAGTTTGTGGTACAATAATTATTGTTATATAAATTATTTAAATTTGTGAATGCTCAAATTGTAATTTATTTCCATTTTATGTTAACCTACTATTTATTTAATATTATCTATTTATTAACTTTTGTTTTATTGTTTTGTAAAACAAAAAAATGCAACCCTGCTGGTCTATCATGGCTATAAAGATTTTAAACAGGGATTCTTCTACGTCAATATTTAAAAATCTATATAGAGAACTGTTCACACTTTTGTTTTTAATAATTTTTTTTTTTAAACATTTTTAAGTGCAGATATTTTATAACTGACAAGGTTTTGATAATTTTATAAAAGTGATTTCATTTCTGTTATTTCTGTTATTATAAAGTATCTTCAGAAAATCCACGGTTTAAAAAGAAATTATGTATTTATTATTTATTTAACATTGAAGAAATTGACTGTCATATGGTTGTATATTTATTTAGTCATTTCTGTGTGTGCTGTGATGGCTAAGTCTTAGTAGTCTTAAAATCCATTGCTAATATTTAAATAAAGAAGAAAAAAAATGGTCAGAAAGAAAAAAATAGAATATTGTTTGATTTACTTTCATAGATATACCAGCAGTTCCTCCTAAGCAGAATAACCAACAAAAGCAGTCACTGTTCTGTTGGTATCAGATTGTCTTTGTGTCAGCCATGATTTGTTTGCGTTTTGTCAGGAAAAATAAGACCAAGAAAATAGATATAAGGATCAAATGTTACCTCTCCTAGCGCTTTGTAGTGGCCAACACTGGCTAACCCAAAACATCTTTAATGTACGATAGACGTTTTAATGCCTTTTGATAAAATATTTTTCTCTGTTCATTATTTTCTCTCAATGTGTTGAGCAGAAGCTCCATAGAGCTCTGTTCCAGTGTGTTCCATCTAGACTGGATGTCTGTGTCTAAAAAACTTAAAGGACATCTCAAGGAAAAACTAAACCATCAAGGAGGATGACAACTATTATCAGATCCACTTCTATGCCCTTGTAGCCTTATTCTAGATTTCATTTGTTGATGCACAAAGTGCCACTAAACCCTCACTTTCTTTCCTGATTCTTTGCATTCTGCAATGTACAATGTCTGGTCACGTGACATGACCAGGGCATCAGACCGAGAGTTGGGATTGTTTCAGATGCCTTTATTTCTTTGCCAAGATGGCCATAAGTACACTATATACACATTCTGTATAAATAGAATTTTAAAAGCTATATATATGAATATAAACATACATATATTTTTCCAGTGTAATTGTTGACTCTTTTTCTCTTGTATTAGCTTATCAGAGGAACAATACCTGCCTGAGAGTTGTGACGACTAGAGGCGATTATGACTGTGGCTTTTTAGGTTTCCTTTTCTATGGATTTCTCTATCTTTGATCCAGACATGGTGAAGATGCTAACGCATGTTGTAGTGAATCTGAAATGCTAATGTATGTTGTAGTGAATCTGAAATGTCTGTAATCTTAACTAAATGGTTGGCTCTTCGTTCAAATGTCCTGTGAGTGAGTTAATGTATAGAGAGGCCTCTTCATAGTGGTCACATTGGCGCTATATTGTGCAGTACTGTGTCGTTGTGATAAGGTTATGATGAGGTCAGTTCACAAACACGGATCACAACGTCAAAAAGCCAATAGGAAAAGTGTAGTACTTGCTCTGAGTGATCTGTTGCAGCTAGTGGTAGACCCTGTGATAATATGATGAGGTAGCATAGTGGTAGACCCTGTGATAATATGATGAGGTAGCCTAGTGGGAGACCCTGTGATAATATGATGAGGTAGCATAGTGGTAGACCCTGTGATAATATGATGAGGTAGCATAGTGGTAGACCCTGTGATAATATGATGAGGTAGCCTAGTGGGAGACCCTGTGATAATATGATGAGGTAGCCTAGTGGGTGACCCTGTGATAATATGATGAGGTAGCCTAGTAGGAGACCCTGTGATAATATGATGAGGTAGCCTAGTGGGAGACCCTGTGATAATATGATGAGGTAGCCTAGTGGGAGACCCTGTGATAATATGATGAGGTAGCCTAGTAGGAGGCCCTGTGATAATATGATGAGGTAGCCTAGTAGGAGGCCCTGTGATAATATGATGAGGTAGCCTAGTGGTCGACCCTGTGATAATATGATGAGGTAGCCTAGTAGGAGACCCTGTGATAATATGATGAGGTAGCCTAGTAGGAGGCCCTGTGATAATATGATGAGGTAGCCTAGTGGGCGACCCTGTGATAATATGATGAGGTAGCCTAGTGGGAGACCCTGTAATAATATGATGAGGTAGCCTAGTGGGAGACCCTGTGATAATATGACGAGGTAGCCTAGTGGGAGACCCTGTGATAATATGATGAGGTAGCCTAGTAGGAGACCCTGTGATAATATGATGAGGTAGCCTAGTGGGAGACCCTGTGATAATATGATGAGGTAGCCTAGTAGGAGAACCTGTGATAATATGATGAGGTAGCCTAGTGGGAGACCCTGTGATAATATGATGAGGTAGCCTAGTGGGTGACCCTGTGATAATATGATGAGGTAGCCTAGTGGGAGACCCTGTGATAATATGATGAGGTAGCCTAGTGGGAGACCCTGTGATAATATGATGAGGTAGCCTAGTAGGAGACCCTGTGATAATATGATGAGGTAGCCTAGTGGGAGACCCTGTGATAATATGATGAGGTAGCCTAGTGGGAGACCCTGTGATAATATGATGAGGTAGCCTAGTAGGAGGCCCTGTGATAATATGATGAGGTAGCGTAGTGGGCGACCCTGTAATAATATGATGAGGTAGCCTAGTGGGAGACCCTGTGATAATATGATGAGGTAGCCTAGTAGGAGACCCTGTGATAATATGATGAGGTAGCCTAGTGGGAGACCCTGTGATAATATGATGAGGTAGCCTAGTAGGAGACCCTGTGATAATATGATGAGGTAGCCTAGTGGGAGACCCTGTGATAATATGATGAGGTAGCCTAGTAGGAGGCCCTGTGATAATATGATGAGGTAGCCTAGTGGGAGACCCTGTGATAATATGATGAGGTAGCCTAGTGGGAGACCCTGTGATAATATGATGAGGTAGCCTAGTGGGAGACCCTGTGATAATATGATTAGGTAGCCTAGTGGGCATGGATGGTATAACTAGCTTTCAGCCAGTGTAATGAAATTCTCTTGTGTATTATTTTTTTTTAAACCATTGAAAATGCCAGTATTTGAGCATGGACTTCTAAGAGCACACTGGGTAATGGCCGCTAACAATGTACTGGTACTCACCGCAGCAGAGTGAGAAAGAGAAACAAAGAACTGTGTATTTAACCTGTTTGTGTTTTAATGTCAATCTAAACATTGTTTGAGATGTAGAATTCCCTTTGCATCAGTGTCCGGGGGTTTGATTCAATTAATGCTATCGCGTTTTTGATATATGGCAGTAATACTTTTCAGACCAAACATTTTGACCAACCCCTCTATTCTTTTTATAGAGGGGATGCAGAGTTTGGCTCGCAGGTTACTGGGAAGAGCTGACTATAGAGGGGATGCAGAGTTTGGCTCGCAGGTTACTGGGAAGAACTGACTATAGCAGCATAATAATATTATGCTAGGACATTAGCCAAAGCTTGCGGTGATAGCAGGGATTGGATCAAGCCCTCCAAGTGAAAAGAGAGGAACATGTGGGAGTAGAGATTGATTTGCAGGGCTAGAGGTCTCCCTCTTGGTTTGAGAGAGAGAGAGGCGTTTGTTGCATAAATATGTGTCCATCACTCAGAATTTCAAAACCTTTAATGGCTACTACCCTTTTGTCTTGTGTAACCTTTCCTCAGGAAGGAGTTCTTCATACATTTGATTAAGAAAGTAGCTTATTCTTCCTCCTCCCTTTAATGCAGAAGTATACTAGACTAGGAGAGAATGAAGATTATGATTGTTCTGGTATCTTATTTGATATGGCATGACCCCTTTTAAACTGCTTGAACTGCACTGAGGTCTGAGATAAAATGGCTAAATGATAAAGATAGTTACAGAACTTTAATGTAATCAAGTGTTAACAACAACAGCTTGTACATTTGATAATGATTGATGAACATATTCTTCACATAAGGAGTTTATGTCTTCCATATTTGTAATGTTTTAGTCTTTTTTCTAAATGGCCGATTGTGATTGGATAGAAGCACTGAAAATGTGGACTGTGTCAAATTGGCACAGAGTAGGTAGGGTGTGTGACTGGTCGGTTAAATAGATGGTCATGTTACGCCAACCAATGCAATGCTGTGTTGACAGTTTTTATTTATAAACACTACATTTGACTACATGGATGATAATGTTAATGTCTGCGGATGAGACATGATGGTGCAGCATGGTGACATATTGTGCCATGTCATGTGATTGTGACATGGCATGTAAAACTATCAATTTCAGTTTGATAGTTGTAAATGATGTGGTCTCATGGAGTGGTTGTAGAAGTACAGTGTTGCATGTAAAAAGCAAAGTCTCTGTTTGCTCTGATCAAAAGTGATCACACACCTGTGAATCCCCCTGAATAATGCAGAACATAAAACCAATGATCTAATATTTCAGTCTACGATAGGCCAGGGTATACACAGATCCCCAGTAGAGTACCCTGTAAACATGAGAAAAGATAGCCCAAAGCTCCCTATTCTGAGATTGGTACACATCTGGAGGCCCCTGAGAATGGTCCCCTGATTCTGTTCTCTCCAGACAAGGGAGGGAGAGAGAGCCAATCGTTAGGTGCCTATACTTCAAACGTTCACATCCAATTTAAAAACACAAAATGTAACAAATCAAAGTAGATCACATGCGTACATACAAACCACACTAACATCCCCAGTAGAAAGGCATGTCTCGTAGAATGGTACAACATGTCGTTGAGCTAATCAAACCAAAACGAACCCCCTCTATAGGTTCTGTAGCTTAAAGCTGTGTGATTTTATCATGTGTGCCTTTCTCGCTCCACTCACTGCAAGCAAAGGTGTGTTTACATTTGAAGAAGCTGGCTCAAATCCTGCTCAGGAGGTTGGCAAGGGTGAAGATGCCTTTTTCAGGGGGTCAGGGAGGGTTGGGGGGCTATTAAAATAAAATAAAAGATGAAATATGTCTTTGACAGGCAGGAGAAGATACTATTAGTGTTGCTGTGGTGACACATTCATTGTTGTTACAGAGACACAAAACATCAATATGTTATAATGGTAAAGAAACTGTGATCTAATTACGATGATTCAGGTACCAAACTGCATGGACAGTTTCTGTGAAGGAAATATCAAATGAACATAAACTTTATTATAGATAATGCATTAGTGTGTAGGGTATTATTTTGAAACAAGTTGAAGTCTCTGTACATATTTGTATTAAGGAACAATGTTATTGTTGTTGTATTAAAGAACATTTGGGGGAAAAAGTACATAGAGTTTGTGACTAAATCCACAGCCAAGGGTTGTCCTGCTAGCCCATTTTTACAGAGATGAGCTATTTTTACTGGTAATTTTATAAGCATTGATATTAATAATATCCTTTTGAAAATTACAAACTTCCAAAATTACAAGCACTTCCACAATGATAGATAGTAAGGATTTTTGTTACTTTTGTAGAGGTGGTTGTTCTTTTGCTACCATTTTGTAAAGCAGGACAAGGCCTTGGCTGTGTGTTCTCCGGGTCTCCTGTTTTCTTTTGGAAGTTAACTCTGTAGTTGGGCTGAAATTGTGACTCTGTGTTTGTGTCCATGTTCTTGTGTTCCTGTGTCAGTGTTATAAACAAGAGAAGTGATGTCAGTTATTGTGGGGGTATCAACCATGTTATCTATGAAAAACATTAATAAAGAATTATAGACAAGTGCATCTGTCGCTTGCTTTTATTGGTGTGTGTGTGTGTGTGTGTGTGTTTGTGCGTGTGTGTGTGTGTGTGTGTGTGTGTGTGTGTGTGTGTGTGTGTGTGTGTGTGTGTGCGTGTGTGTGTGTAGATGCCATACACTGTAGGCTATGGGTTGCCAGAGGATGAAAAGAAAAGAAAAAAACGTCTCTCTTGTTTGTTGTTTGACAAAATGGGGGACTGTGTTTGATGACAGGCTGTCTTGGCATGGATGAGCACTGACATCTACTGGGCTACATGGAATCTACAAGTAATAGAATCTCAAAAATTGTGCCACAGCCACATGACATGTTTGAGTCAGATATTTGCCAGGCAGTTATTGTAAATAAGAATGTGTTCTTAATTTATCTGCCTGGTAAAATCCAAGTTAAATACAAATAAAATACATTTGAGTCAGTGAAGTGTCCTCACACTCCAGTAGCCTAGTTTCTGTAACATGAACAAACATGAACTACCATAGCCTTTTACATGTTGCTGACTGTGTATAAATGAATAATATAAAAGCTATATAGAAATAGAAATCACTATATGCTATTTGTTGTAAGCTACTATAATAGAACAGACAGCATACATTATTCTGATAAAATATGATTTGCTTCATTTAGCTTCATGTCCACATCCCGGTTCAACCCTAACCCTGGGCCTAACCCTAGCTTCATGTCCACATCCTGGTTCAACCCTAACCCTGGGCCTAACCCTAGCTTCATGTCCACATCCCGGTTCAACCCTAACCCTGGTCCTAACCCTAGCTTCATGTCCACATCCCGGTTCAACCCTAACCCTGGGCCTAACCCTAGCTTCATGTCCACATCCCGGTTCAACCCTAACCCTAGGCCTAACCCTAGCTTCATGTCCACATCCCGGTTCAACCCTAACCCTAGGCCTAACCCTAGCTTCATGTCCACATCCCGGTTCAACCCTAACCCTGGGACTAACCTTAGCTTCATGTCCACATCCCGGTTCAACCCTAACCCTAGGCCTAACCCTAGCTTCATGTCCACATTCCAGTTCAACCCTAACCCTAAAGATAAGTATAAAGCTTGTATTCAACTGATTGATGTGCTATATTAAATCAGCAGCAGTGGCGACCTGTCATTCAGGCAGAGCCCCACCTGTTTTGAGCCCCACATTTTTTTGCTAAAAAAACCAACAAAAAACATTTATTGGCTTGCCTGTTTTACATGTTATTTTGGCATTAATACGTGTCACATATCAATTTGCAGACAATGTAAAAAAATAAAAATGTAATTGAGTTAATAAAGCCGTTTTTTTGCTTCCTTGAGTAAGGCAGCTCCAAAACGCAGGTGTTTCAGCCTAGCTCAGTGCTTTCTGTGGTGGTGGGGCAGCCAGCAGAAAATACGGAGCGTAGGTGTTGGTAATGTTCTCTAGTTGCGCCGTGATTGGCTCAGTGTTCTGTCACTCATGGGGACACTACTTCACCACTAAGTCTAAGGGTTGAGCTCGAAAATTCAAGCCCCTTGGTTGCTGCCATAGAGTTACATTAGAAGTGCCCATCCAAGAAGGCTCAAGGTCATTGGCCACAGATAAAATGACATCAAATCACGTTATATCTACAGTAGCTTTGATTGGACTGATCCTGTCAACATCATACTTTGAAAATCTTAGCTAGCAGTCATCATCATGAATCAAGTCGACAATCTACTGGCAAATCCTTTTTAATCCTTTTCATATGAAGATAAATAATGAAGAGAAATTATAGATAAAACGTATCGGTGCTCATCGGCCATTGGACATGAACATTACACAACAAGTTGGACATCGCAAATTCAACAATGAGTGGTTTGGAAGGAATTAGTGGGTAACGGCAAGCATTGCAAAGCAATCCCTAGCCTGCTATTCAGTGGAGTGGCTGTGTGGTTCCAAGTCTGGGATTAAGGGTCTCTTTTCCAAGTTTAAAATGATAAACATTCAACATTGGCCATGCTGTCAATTAAGCATGATTTGTGCCGCGCTCTAAACAACTGTTACCTCGGAACTGCGAAATCTGACTTCAGTGAGTTCAAGACCACTGGGAACTCGGGAAAAACGAGCTCCGACTGGGAAAATACGTTTTGAACTGTCATCCAACTCGGAATTGTAAATCGGGAACTCGGGCCTCTTTCTAAAGCTATGACCTGAAGATCACTGACGTCATCATGATTCGACCTTGTTTTTTTCCGAGTTCCGAGTTGTCTTGAAAGCACCATAAATCCAGAGAATGACAGACTTTGATGACAAAATTTGCCCACGATGGACCGCCTCGCCACCTTCCTGTTCAAGTGAGCACAGCACAACAAGGTGAGTCCAAAAATGTATTGTATGCTGCTGCATAAATGATGCAATATGCCAAAAAAGTATTTGATCCCCTGCTGATTTTGTACGTTTGCCCACTGACAAAGACATGATCAGTCTATAATTTTAATGGTAGGTTTATTTGAACAGTGAGAGACAGAATAACAACAAACAAATCCAGAAAAACGCATGTCAAAAATTTTATAAATTGATTTGCATTTTAATGAGGGAAATAAGTATTTGACCCCTCTGCAAAACATGACTTAGTACTTGGTGGCAAAACCCTTGTTAGCAATCACAGAGGTCAGACGTTTCTTGTAGTTGGCCACCAGGTTTGCACACATTTCAGGAGGGATTTTGTTCCACTCCTCTTTGTAGATCTTCTCCAAGTCATTAAGGTTTCGAGGCTGACGTTTGGTAACTCGAACCTTCAGCTCCCTCCACAGATTTTCTATGGGATTAAGGTCTGGAGACTGGCTAGGCCACTCCAGGACCATAATGTGCTTCTTCTTGAGCCACTCCTTTGTTGTCTTGGCTGTGTGTTTTGGGTCATTGTCATGCTGGAATACCCATCCACGACCCATTTTCAATGCCCTGGCTGAGGGAAGTAGGTTCTCACCCAAGATTTGACGGTACATGGCCCCGTCCATCGTCCCTTTGATGCGGTGAAGTTGTCCTGTCCCCTTAGCAGAAAAACACCCCCAAAGCGTAATGTTTCCACCTCCATGTTTGACGGTGGGGATGGTGTTCTTGGGTCATAGGCAGCATTCCACCTCCTCCAAACACGGCGAGTTGAGTTGATGCCAAAGAGCTCGATTTTGGTCTCATCTGACCACAACACTTTCACCCAGTTCTCCTCTGAATCATTCAGATGTTCATTGGCAAACCTCAGACGGGCCTGTATATGTGCTTTCTTGAGCAGGGGGACCTTGTGGGCGCTGCAGGATTTCAGTCCTTCACGGCGTAGTGTGTTACCAATTGTTTTCTTGGTGACTATGGTCCCAGCTGCCTTGAGATCATTGACAAGATCCTCCCGTGTAGTTCTGGGCTGATTCCTCACCGTTCTCATGATCATTGCAACTCCACGATGTGAGATCTTGCATTGAGCCCCAGGCCGAGGAAGATTGACAGTTATTTTATGTTTCTTCCATTTGCGAATAATCGCACCAACTGTTGTCACCTTCTCACCAAGCTGCTTGGCGATGGTCTTGTAGCCCATTCCAGCCTTGTGTAGGTCTACAATCTTGTCCCCGACATCCTTGGAGAGCTCTTTGGTCTTGGCCATGGTGGAGAGTTTGGAATCTGATTGATTGATTGCTTCTGTGGACAGGTGTCTTTTATACAGGTAACAAGCTGAGATTAGGAGCACTCCCTTTAAGAGTGTGCTCCTAATCTCAGCTCGTTACCTGTATAAAAGACACCTGGGAGCCAGAAATCTTTCTGATTGAGAGGGGGTCAAATACTTATTTCCCTCATTAAAATGCAAAATAAATTTATTAAAAAAATTTGACATGCGTTTTTTCTGGATTTTTTTGTTGTTATTCTGTCTCTCACTGTTCAAATAAACCTACCATTAAAATTACAGACTGACCATTTCTTTGTCAGTGGGCAAACATACAAAATCAGCAGGGGATCAAATACTTTTTACCCTCACTGTATACTGTAGCTAGGAAAGTAATACTAAGGGAATGTTCTGTAGTAAACTGTTAGTAGGCCATGTGCCTCACCCTAATCATTTGGTATATTTTCCCCTCATAACTTAGCCTACTGTTCTGAGAAATGTA
Organism: Coregonus clupeaformis; assembly: GCF_020615455.1. NCBI lineage: Eukaryota > Metazoa > Chordata > Actinopteri > Salmoniformes > Salmonidae > Coregonus > Coregonus clupeaformis. The sequence continues at coordinate 39,904,518 of NC_059221.1, forward strand.
ATCATCAAATATTGTAAAAGCTTTCATTGTCTGCTTAGATGCCCCCTTTATTTATCCTACGGTTCTGACTTGGTGTACAGGGAGAATACTGTAAGAACGGCCCATGTTCTGAATTCTGTCGCTGTACATTTTCAAAAGTGCTGAACAAATAGTTATACTGACTACGTCCGTCCTAGCTCGCTCATTAATGTCTTGATCGAAATTACAGATTGCCTCTTATCTGCTTGTCGTCACCCTTTATGCCATAGTTTGTACATCTCAATTGTCCGTAGAAACCACATTTGTTTAAGCAAGTCAGCCACATCAGCTATGTTTTTTTTAAAGGCAGTAAATGAGGCTGAATGAACTGTTTCGCTGCCAGACAAGGCTCCGCTGATAGCCAGGTGTAGCATTGGTAAGGTGTTGGGACTGCTGTTGGGACAGCTTTATGTAGGCCCTAACAGTTTGTGGGCACCGTTTGTCACCGTTCTAGTGCAATTTATGTATTGTTTAGTATTGTGTTGTGTAGTGGCTTTGCTGGCATGCATCCCACATCTATTTTAGTTTTTTGCCCCACCAAGATTCTGAGTGGCGCAGTGGTCTAAGGCACTGCATCGCAGTGCTAGCTGTGCCACTAGAGATCCTGGTTCGAGTCCAGGCTCTGTCGCAGCCGGCCGCGACCGGGAGACCCATGGGCGGCGCACAATTGGTCCAGCGTCGTCCAAGTTAGGGGAGGGTTTGGCCGGCAGGGATGTATTCATTCACTAACTGTAAGTCGCTCTGGATAAGAGCGTCTGCTAAATGACTAAAATGTAAAAAAAATGTAAAAAGATTGACATGCTAAAATCGCCTTCTTGAAAAATAAAGTTATTCTGTTCTGTAAATATGTTTTATCTAGTAGCCTGCACCACATTCACTTTGGTGCACATTTACAGTTGGGCTTGTTCAATTACTATATTGTATGTTTAGGCCCATGATTTATTTTATTTTATTGTATCAATCAATACCCAATCGAAATGTTAATTAGATAGCCTACGTATGACGTAAGCTCGTCGACAGGTTGAATGTTTAGGTCTCAAATCAAATCCAATTTAATTTGTCACATGCACCGAATACAACAGGTGTAGTATACCTTACCATGAAACGCTTACTTACATGCCCTTAACCAACAATGCAGTTTTAAGAAAATAGAGTTAAGAAAATATTTACTAAATAAACTAAAGTAAAAAAGTAACACAATAAAATAACGAGGCTATCTATATACAGGGGGTACCGGTACCGAGTCAATGTGCGGGGGTACAGGTTAGTCGAGGTAATTTGTGTATGTAGGTAACGTTAGGGGTAAAGTGACTACGCGTAGATAATAAACAGCAAGTAGCAGCAGTGTAAAAAAAATTGAAAATAGAAGAAAAAAAAAAGAAAAAAAGAGGGGAGGGGGTCAATGCAAATAGTCCGGGTAGCCATTTGATTAATTGTTCAGCAGTTTTATGGCTTGGGTGTAGAAGCTGTAACGTTAGCGTCGACTAGCAGTGAGCTGTCTGAGCGTTACCGAACAAAAGCCCGAAGACAAGCTAATTTGTAGCGGCAATCGGTATTTTAACACGAAACAATTGATTATCAAGTTGTAGGTAATTATATCTTCCAGTTAACGTTATGTTGGCGTGTGTCTGTCGACCTTGCCTAACGTTAGTCCCGAATCTTTGTTGTTATGCCTGCGTGAGTGGAAGACTCAGATTACGATTGTTGTTTTCGGTTTGTCTTTTTTCAGATTTCCAATGTGTCAACCACCTAAAAACAACTTCGATAGTAACTAAACCATTTCATTGACATGATCCGACACGTTTGCATATATGTTGTGAATATTTTCAACTCAGAATTGGGTTAACTTGCGCAAAAGTAGTAACCGCAACGTGTCTCGCGAAGGTCATCGGATGCATATGGGGTAACGTTGTAATTTTGACATTTCTTGCTAAACGGAATGCTGATTTATCATGGTGGTTGTTTTTCAAGGTTTGTGTTATGAAACGCAGTGTTCTTTTACAGGAAGTAGTGTACTTTTCTCCTAACACAAGGCAAAGATCCAAGTCCTACAGCGCCATCCTATGGTCGTGTATTTGTAATCTCTGTTCAAAATTAGTTCCTAATATTATTCAGAAATATGCATTACCATCGAGGAAAATGTTATCCTATATTTCACAAATCATTTATTGCGCTTACATGAGTCATTTGGCAAGCAAACACAATGGCTGTTTGGGCATCAAAGGAACCAAGCATCATTAAAGTGGGCAGGTTCCTTTGTTCTCTGTTGCTTTATGATAGCAGGCGTACTCAACATTTGGCTTGTAGGCCTGTCATCTCCCCATTGGCATCGTTCGCAGGGGCAGGCCACAGGTACAGCTCTCACACCTAATGTAGTGAGGAAGTATTCATGAAGCACTTTCAGTATAAGTCATTGGAAGGCAATAAGGGGATTGTTTACTCTGAAATGTACAAAATATGACGTGGATGATGATGTTTTGTTAAAAGTTTTTATTTGTTAAATGTGGTTGCAATGCAACAAACTCTTTGAATTCGGTTGTGCACAACCTGTTTCTGTTCTTCAGATAAAGGCTCAGAAGTTCCCCTTCTCTCTCTCGCCAGTCAAGATGGGAGGAGCTGTGAGCGCTGGGGAGGATAATGACGAGTTGATTGACAACCTGAAGGAGGCGCACTACATCCATTCGGACCTGGTGGAGCGGGCCTTCAGGGCCATCGACCGGGCCGACTACTATCTGGAGGACTACCGTGACAGCGCCTACAAGGACCTGGCCTGGAGGCACGGCAACATCCACCTATCAGCCCCCTGTATCTACTCTGAGGTGATGGAGGCCCTGGACCTTCACCCTGGCCTGTCCTTCCTCAACCTGGGCAGTGGGACCGGGTACCTCAGCACCATGGCGGGCCTCATACTGGGTGTGTTACACTCGCAGACGGTACAACCTCTCTGGGCCTTGTTGGGTCTGGAAACAGGGGGAAATCAGTAGGACAACTGATTGGAAAAGTTTATTGAAATGCATTGTGGGTGTTTGTTCTGTTGTAATCCTGGTTCCAGGTCCATTTGGTGTGAACCACGGGGTGGAGTTATATACTGATGTGATTGAGTATGCCTACCAGAAGCTAGACTACTTCATCAAAACCAGCGAAAGCTTTGACAAGTGAGACACTTTACCTCCGATTGCCTTTCCGGTCTACGGCAGCCTTGAAGTTCTCTCTGTCAGTAGACATCGGTGGCTAGTTGAATATCAGGTTGCAGGTTGCATGTGTAGCCTGTATGTAGATTGTTTTTGTCTTTTGTTTTATGTTGTATTTGTGTTTTTTAGGTTTGAGTTCTGCGAGCCTTCCTTTGTGGCGGGGAACTGCCTGGAGATCCCCCCTGAGAGCAGGCAGTATGACAGGGTGTACTGTGGGGCGGGGGTGCAGAGAGACCATGAAGAATTCATGAAGAACCTGCTGAAGGTGGGGGGTATCCTGGTACTGCCCCTAGAAGAGAAGGTGTGTGTGTACACTCACACTAACTAGGCTTCCATCCAACCGTTTTAATGCGAGTAAAGTACGCATAAATAAAATGTCATGACAGGCCAGATGGAAACAGCAAATTTGTCGGAAAACTTTCCAAACGTCAACGAAATATACACAGTCGATTCAAATAATCAACTCATCATCAAGCTTTGATTATTTCAATCAACTGTGTAGTGCTAGGGCAAAAAACCACAATGTGCACCCAGGGGAGGGCCCCAGGACCGTGTTTGGGAATCCCTGCCCTGATTTATTCTCTTCTTCTGCTCTTTCTAGCTGACCAAGATCAGGCGTACAGGCCAGAGCAGCTGGGAGACTAAAAAGATAATCGCAGTGTCCTTTGCTCCACTGGCACTGCCCCAACATAACACCAATGGCGAACCCAAGGCAGTCCCACTACGTGAGTGCCTTGTCAGTTTGGGATCACACATGGAAGTCAGAAGTTGAGTGACAACACTATAGAACAACCAGAACTAGTCATCACCATCCAAAGCATTCTCACGTTATCCGTTTTCTAATCATTCTGTCTCCTTTCTGATCTCTTTGGTGACCCACGGAGCAGCCATGTTTGAGGTGCGGACGCTGCAGGAGCTGGCTCGTATATCCATCCGCCACACCCTGAGAGTGACCACGGACAGCAGGGAGGGTCACCCACGGGGCCGGGGCTCTTTTGGAGGAGGCAGGGGCCTGGGGGTCAGTGGGCTCCACAAGTACGGCCCACGTTTTAAACGCCGGCGCGTTCACCGCCGCCACTGCACCTCTGTAGTACTGGCTAACAAGCACGTGGTGAGCAGTGCCCTCCCTACCCCCGCTCCCCTGGACAACAACAATAACCACAGGGGGGGGGAGGAGGCGCAGCGAAGGGCAGCCCGGGGGGCGGGAGAGGAGGAGGAGGAGGAGGAGGAGGAAGCAGAGAAGGAGTCAGTGGAGCTACTCCGGGCAGAGCCACCTATAAACATCCTGAGAGAGAGGATTCTCTGTCTGCCCCTCCCGGAGCCTCTGAAGATGTACCTGCTGTACTGTCGGGAGAAATGACATCTCCACAGATAGAGCACACAGCAGAAACCAACAACCCCTGACTGAGTCTCTGCTACTGACTGGGTCTCTGTTACTGACTGGGTCTCTGTTACTGACTGGGTCTCTGCTACTGACTGAGTCTCTTACTGACTGGTTACTGACTGGGTCTCTGTTACTGACTGGGTCTCTGTTACTGACTGGGTCTCTGTTACTGACTGGTTACTGACTGGGTCTCTGCTACTGACTGGGTCTCTGCTACTGACTGGGTCTCTGCTACTGACTGGTTACTGACTGGGTCTCTGTTACTGACTGGGTCTCTGTTACTGACTGGGTCTCTGTTACTGACTGGGTCTCTGTTACTGACTGGTTACTGACTGGGTCTCTGTTACTGACTGGGTCTCTGCTACTGACTGGGTCTCTGCTACTGACTGGTTACTGACTGGGTCTCTGTTACTGACTGGGTCTCTGTTACTGACTGGTTACTGACTGGGTCTCTGTTACTGACTGGGTCTCTGTTACTGACTGGTTACTGACTGGGTCTCTGTTACTGACTGGGTCTCTGTTACTGACTGGTTACTGACTGGGTCTCTTACTGACTGGGTCTCTGTTACTGACTGGGTCTCTGTTACTGACTGGTTACTGACTGGGTCTCTGTTACTGACTGGTTACTGACTGGGTCTCTGTTACTGACTGGGTCTCTGTTACTGACTGGTTACTGACTGGGTCTCTTACTGACTGGGTCTCTGTTACTGACTGGGTCTCTGTTACTGACTGGGTCTCTGTTACTGACTGGGTCTCTGTTACTGACTGGGTCTCTGTTACTGACTGGTTACTGACTGGGTCTCTGTTACTGACTGGTTACTGACTGGGTCTCTGTTACTGACTGGTTACTGACTGGGTCTCTGTTACTGACTGGGTCTCTGTTACTGACTGGGTCTCTGTTACTGACTGGTTACTGACTGGGTCTCTGTTACTGACTGGGTCTCTGTTACTGACTGGTTACTGACTGGGTCTCTGTTACTGACTGGGTCTCTGTTACTGACTGGTTACTGACTGGGTCTCTGTTACTGACTGGGTCTCTGTTACTGACTGGGTCTCTGTTACTGACTGAGTCTCTTACTGACTGGGTCTCTGTTACTGACTGGGTCTCTGTTACTGACTGAGTCTCTTACTGACTGGTTACTGACTGGGTCTCTGTTACTGACTGGGTCTCTATTACTGACTGAGTCTCTGTTACTGACTGGGTCTCTGTTACTGACTGGGTCTCTGTTACTGACTGGTTACTGACTGGGTCTCTGTTACTGACTGGGTCTCTGTTACTGACTGAGTCTCTTACTGACTGGTTACTGACTGGGTCTCTTACTGACTGGGTCTCTTACTGACTGGTTACTGACTGGGTCTCTTACTGACTGGTTACTGACTGGGTCTCTTACTGACTGGTTACTGACTGGGTCTCTGTTACTGACTGGTTACTGACTGGGTCTCTGTTACTGACTGGTTACTGACTGGGTCTCTGTTACTGACTGGGTCTCTGTCACTGTGTGGTGTGGAGCTGGTAGAGGTGCCTGTTGAAGAGAGGTGGCTGAGTGGAGCTGGTAGAGGTGCCTGTTGAAGAGAGGTGGCTGAGTGGAGCTGGTAGAGGTGCCTGTTGAAGAGAGGTGGCTGAGTGGAGCTGGTAGAGGTGCCTGTTGAAGAGAGGTGGAGCTGGTAGAGGTGCCTGTTGAAGAGAGGTGGCTGAGTGGAGCTGGTAGAGGTGCCTGTTGAAGAGAGGTGGCTGAGTGGAGCTGGTAGAGGTGCCTGTTGAAGAGAGGTGGAGCTGGTAGAGGTGCCTGTTGAAGAGAGGTGGTGTGGAGCTGGTAGAGATGCCTGTTGACGAGAGGGGGTGTGGAGCTGGTAGAGATGCCTGTTGACGAGAGGGGGTGTGGTGTGACTGATGACCCATGATGCCTGTGGTTTAGAGACACACCTAAAGTGATGTTATTGGTTGACTCTATTTTGTTCGCAGACTGGCAGTGGATACTAGGTGTGTTTTGAGTCAACTTTCTTGAGAATAACTGCAGGAGACACTGATGCCATGATCAAATCCAGCAGACGTTTCAGTTTGAACATGAGAATCAGACTAGGGTTGGCCATGCTTCTTCCATTGTTATGATGGAGTCTGCTAATTTCCAAATTCAAAAGCTCTTCCTACTAGAGCTCATTCTCTTATTTTAAATGATTTACTTTTCCTCTAAAGATTTTCCAAGTACATCGGGGGTTGGGTTCAGTACCATTTTAATTCAGTAAATTTGATTCATAGGTAGATTTAAAAAATGCCCACCTTTTGCTATGCCGTTTTTCTTCTCCCAGGAGTTGAATTTCATTACCCTCTGAATTAATTGAATGAAGGTGAAATTCTCTCCAACCCTGACATGTACATTTATCCAAAGCTGGTCTTTCGGTTTACTTCATAATCAATAGTGAAAGAAAAAGTTAGTTTGCAGAGGATCATGTTTTTTTCTTCTTCTACATACACTATATATACAGAGGTATGTAGATACCCCTTCAAATTTGTGGATTCAGCTATTTCAGCCACAGCCGTTGCTGACAGGTGTATAACGTTTGAGCGCACCGCCATGCAATCTCCATAGACAAACATTGGCAGTAGAATGGCCTTACTGAAGAGCTCAGTGACATTGAATGTGTCACCGTCATAGGATGCCACCTTTCCAACAAGTCAGTTCGTCAAGTTTCTGCCCTGCCACAGCTGCCCCGATCAACTGTAAGTGCTGTTATTGTAAAGTGGAAACGTCTAGGAGCAACAATGGCTCAGCCGCGAAGTGGTAGGCCACACAAGCTCACAGAACGGGACTGCTGAAGCGCATAAAGCGTAAAAAATTGTCTTCGGTTGCAACACTCAACCGAGTTACAAAACTCACTACCGAGTTACAAACTGCCTCTGGAAGGAACGTCAGCACAATAACTGTTCGTCGGGAGCTTCATGAAATGGTTTTCCATGGCCGAGCAGCCACACACAAGCCTAAGATCACCATGTGCAATGCCAAGCGTCGGCTGGAGTGGTGTAAAGCTTGCCACCATTGGACTCTGGAGCAGTGGAAACGTGTTCTCTGTAGTGATTAATCACACTTCACCATCTGGCAGTCTGACGGACAAATCTGGGTTTGGCGGATGCCAGGATAACGTTACCTGCATGAATGCATAGTTCCAACTGTAACGTTTGGTGGAGGTGGAATAATGGTCTGGGGCTGTTTTTCATTGTTCGGGCTAGGCCCCTTAGTTCCAGTGAAGGGAAATCTAAAACACTACAGTATACAATGACATTCTAGACGATTTTGTGGCAGCAGTTTGGGGAAAGCCCTTTCCTGTTTCAGCATGACAATACCCCTGTGCATAAAGCAAGGTCCATACAGAAATGGTTTGTCGAGATCGGTGTGGAAGAACTTGACTGACCTGCACAGAGGCCTGATCTCAAGCCCATCGAACACCTTGGGTATGAATTGGAACGCCGACTGCGAGCCAGGCCTAATCGCCCAACATCAGTGCCCGACCTCACTAATGCTCTTGTGGCTGAATGGAAGCAAGTCCCCGCAGCAATGTTCCAACATCTAGTGGAAGCCGTTATAGCAGCAAAGGTGGGACCACCTCCATATTAATGCCCATGATTTTTGGAATGAGATGTTCGACGAGCAGGTGTCCACATACTTCTGGTCATTGTAGTGTGTGTGTCACACCACTGCTATAAGCCTGGAATTACATAAGACAGGAAATGTATGTAGCTACTATGTGTGCTGTTTTCCAAAACAGCAGAGAAAAAAGAAACCTTTAATTACTGATTGATGCCATTTTGTTGATGTGTTAAGGTTTACTTATCTTTTCGCTTGTTGAGTTATTATACACTGTGTGGTGGTCATCTGCATATATATATATATACTGCTCAAAAAAATTAAGGGAACACTTAAACAACACAATGTAACTCCAAGTCAATCACACTTCTGTGAAATCAAACTGTCCACTTAGGAAGCAACACTGATTGACAATACATTTTACATGCTGTTGTGCAGATGGAATAGACAACAGGTGGAAATTATAGGCAATTAGCAAGACACCCCCAATAAAGGACTGGTTTTGCAGGTGGTGACCACAGACCACTTCTCAGTTCCTATGCTTCCTGGCTGATGTTTTGGTCACTTTTGAATGCTGGCGGTGCTTTCACTCTAGTGGTAGCATGAGACGGAGTCTACAACTCACACAAGTGCTCAGGTAGTGCAGCTCATCCAGGATGGCACATCAATGCGAGATGTGGCAAGAAGGTTTGCTGTGTCTGTCAGCGTAGTGTCCAGAGCATGGAGGCACTACCAGGAGACAGGCCAGTACATCAGGAGACCTGGAGGAGGCCGTAGGAGGGCAACAACCCAGCAGCAGGACTGCTACCTCCGCCTTTGTGCAAGGAGGAGCAGGAGGAGCACTGCCAGAGCCCTGCAAAATGACCTCCAGCAGGCCACAAATGTGCATGTCTGCTCAAACGGTCAGAAACAGACTCCATGAGGGTGGTATGAGGGCCCGACGTCCACAGGTGGGGGTTGTGCTTACAGCCCAACACCGTGCAGGACGTTTGGCATTTGCCAGAGAACACCAAGATTGGCAAATTCGCCACTGGCGCCCTGGCACACTGAGCACATGTGACAGAGTCTGGAGACGCCGTGGAGAACGTTCTGCTGCCTGCAACATCCTCCAGCATGACCGGTTTGGCGGTGGGTAAGTCATGGTGTGGGGTGGCATTTCTTTGGGGGGCCGCACAGCCCTCCATGTGCTCGCCAGAGGTAGCCTGACTGCCATTAGGTACCGAGATGAGATCCTCAGACCCCTTGTGAGACCATATGCTGGTGCGGTTGGCCCTGGGTTCCTCCTAATGCAAGACAATGCTAGACCTCATGTGGCTGGAGTGTGTCAGCAGTTCCTGCAAGAGGAAGGCATTGATGCTATGGACTGGCCCGCCCGTTCCCCAGACCTGAATCCAATTGAGCACATCTGGGACATCATGTCTCGCTCCATCCACCAACGCCACGTTGCACCACAGACTGTCCAGGAGTTGGCGGATGCTTTAGTCCAGGTCTGGGAGGAGATCCCTCAGGAGACCATCCGCCACCTCATCAGGAGCATGCCCAGGCGTTGTAGGGAGTTCATACAGGCACGTGGAGGCCACACACTACTGAGCCTCATTTTGACTTGTTTTAAGGACATTACATCAAAGTTAGATCAGCCTGTAGTGTGGTTTTCCACTTTAATTTTGAGGGTGACTCCAAATCCAGACCTCCATGGGTTGATAAATTTGATTTCCATTGATAATTTGTGTGTGATTTTGTTGTCAGCACATTCAACTATGTAAAGAAAAAAGTATTTAATAAGATTATTTTATTCATTCAGATCTAGGATGTGTTATTTTAGTGTTCCCTTTATTTTTTTGAGCAGTGTATATTCTTTAGCTCATATTTACTACAGATATTCCTTAGTTACAGACTCAATGTTAACCATTTGCCTCGATTCAACATTCAGATAAGTTCCAAAACTGTCACTCAAGTGCCACACCTACAGTATGTCGCATGAAATTTTCATTTTAGTCAAAACTATTCTGATTTGTCCTTTTAATATAACATTTGGAAATCAATGAGACGGCATTAATCGATCAAAATCTTTTTACTGACTTGTTTTGTTCATCTGACTGTAATAGCACACGTTTGTGATAGTTACCATTTCAATATTGTGATAATACGAGCGATAACGACCTTAAGTCTTTCCATGTCTGTTTTTATACGGTGCTGTAGAACCATTCCTTTGGCTTCTTTGAATATTGCTTAAGTTACGTCAAATGTATGTGTTGTGCTTTTGCACGGTGTTTAAGGATGTTTTGGAATTTGAGCTGTACTTTTGACTGCTGTTAATAAAATCCATTTATGCAAAAGTTATGAGAATCAATAGCATATGATCATACTATTTATAGCACTTTAGTTATTTAACACCACCACTCATTTAAAATGAAAATATAACAATGTGTAATTAGAATCTTTATTAAAAAGACAAATTAACAGTTAAGAGAGGACTTCTGCGTTGCCAGTTACACCGATTGTATCAGCATAATCTTCATTTGGCAAACAATATCAGCTTCATCTTGGTCAAACGTCTTATACATGTATACATGGAGTTTGGATACGGTGACATGACAATGGGATAAAATCTAGGGATTTTCATTTTAGATACCAAAAATTCTATGGATTAGTGAGAATTCTCAAAAAATCATGCTGAATTAATGTTAGCTTTATATGATCAGATAAGTATTTTAAAATCAGGAGCTAACCATTGTATACAGATGACCATCTCATGGCAAATGCATACGAGTCCCAACACACACAGAATGAGTGAACATCACATTTTAGGATAGAACGCATCCTTCCCATAGAGAACATTGTGCAACAGTTGATCCAACCTTAAAATATCATCAAAAAAAAAGAAAAAATAAGTTAACCTAAGGATTAAGTAACTAAAGCCATTTGAAATGCACCTACCGGGTCAGATTTTTTTAAATAAATTTTTTTACGTTTGACCCAAGTTAAACAATTTAAAGGCAATGCTACCAAATACTAATTGAGTGTATGTAAACGTCTGACCCACTGGGAATGTGATGAAAGAACATGTAAAAAAAAATACAAAAAATAAAGTGCACAAACTTTAAAATTATACAAATCCAAAAATAGTCTTTCAAAAAAAAAAAATGGTATCTACATTTGTTTATAAAAATGAACAGAGGTGATAAGTTAGACCTTTTTCAGTATTCAAACCCCATATACTTTTTTTTTTTTACACAACTGCAAGACTATCTATGGACATACCTGCAGTACAACCCTGCCGTAGCAGAGCAGGAGTGGGGACAGTGCTCAGAGAGATGCAGGTTTAAAACAGTGAATTAAGACTGCGTATTTATCCAAAACATACAAGGAAAGCCACCTTCATTTTTTCAGACCAAGTCCATTTCATTTTGATTGAGGCCTCTGACATAGTAGGTAGAACGTTTAAAGGTATAACAAATCAGTTGATTCCAAGGAACACTCGTTAAAGATGGGGCAACGATACACCTCCCTGCCTCTCCTTTAGCCAGCCGCTGTAGGCCTGTAGGAGAATCTAAGGCACCTTGGCTCCTTTAGCCAGCCGCTGTAGGCCTGTAGGAGAATCTAAGGCACCTTGGCTCCTTCAGCCAGCCGCTGTAGGCCTGTAGGAGAATCTAAGGCACCTTGGCTCCTTTAGCCAGCCGCTGTAGGCCTGTAGGAGAATCTAAGGCACCTTGGCTCCTTTAGCCAGCCGCTGTAGGCCTGTAGGAGAATCTAAGGCACCTTAGCTCCTTTAGCTGTAGGCCTGTAGGAGAATCTAAGGCACCTTGGCTCCTTTAGCTGTAGGCCTGTAGGAGAATCTAAGGCACCTTGGCTCCTTTAGCTGTAGGCCTGTAGGAGAATCTAAGGCACCTTGGCTCCTTTAGCCAGCCGCTGTAGGCCTGTAGGAGAATCTAAGGCACCTTGGCTCCTTTAGCCAGCCGCTGTAGGCCTGTAGGAGAATCTAAGGCACCTTAGCTCCTTTAGCCAGCCGCTGTAGGCCTGTAGGAGAATCTAAGGCACCTTAGCTCCTTTAGCTGTAGGCCTGTAGGAGAATCTAAGGCACCTTAGCTCCTTTAGCTGTAGGCCTGTAGGAGAATCTAAGGCACCTTGGCTCCTTTAGCTGTAGGCCTGTAGGAGAATCTAAGGCACCTTAGCTCCTTTAGCCAGCCGCTGTAGGCCTGTAGGAGAATCTAAGGCACCTTGGCTCCTTTAGCCAGCCGCTGTAGGCCTGTAGGAGAATCTAAGGCACCTTGGGACCCTGATAGATTTGGCTTGTGTTGACCTCTAGTTCCCCACTTCCATATCATCATACAGTTGAAGTCGGAAGTTTACATACACTTCAATTGGAGTCATTAAAACTCGTTTTTTCAACCACTCCACAAATTTCTTGTTAACAAACTATACTTTTGGCAAGTCGGTTAGGACATCTACTTTGTGCATGACAAGTAATTTTTCCAACAGTTGTTTACAGACCGATTATTTCACTTATAATTCACTATATCACAATTCCAGTGGGTCAGAAGTGGGACTGTGCCTTTAAACAGCTTGGAAAATTCCAGAAAATGATGTCATGGCTTTAGAAGCTTCTGGTAGGCTAATTGACATCATTTGAGTCAATTGGAGGTGTACCTGTGGATGTATTTCAAGGCCTACCTTCAAACTCAGTGCCTCTTTGCTTGACATCATGGGAAAATCAAAAGAAATCAGCCAAGACCTCAGAAAAAAAGTTGTAGACCTCCACAAGTCTGGTTCATCCTTTGGAGCAATTTCCAAACGCCTGAAGGTACCATGTTCATCTGTACAAACAATAGTGCGCAAGTATAAACACTATGAGACCACGCAGCCGTCATACTGCTCAGGAAGGAGACGCGTTCTGTCTCCTAGAGATGAACGTACTTTGGTATGAAAAGTGCAAATCAATCTCAGAACAACAGCAAAGGACCTTGTGAAGATGCTGGAGGAAACAGGTACAAAAGTATCTATATCCACAGTAAAACGACTCCTATATCGACATAACCTGAAAGGCTGCTCATCAAGGAAGAAGCTACTGCTCCAAAACCGCCATAAAAAGCCAGACTACGGTTTGCAACTGCACATGGGGACAAATATCGTACTTTTTGGAGAAATGTCCTCTGGTCTGATGAAACAAAAATAGAACTGTTTGGCCATAATGACCATCGTTATGTTTGGAGGAAAAAGGGGGACCTTGCAAGCCGAAGAACACCATCCCAACCGTGAAGCACGGGGGTGGCAGCATCATGCTGTGGGGGTGCTTTGATGCAGGAGAGACTGGTGTACTTCACAAAATAGATGGCATCATGAGGAAGGAAAATTATGTGGATATATTGAAGCAACATCTCAAAGTTGTGGCAAAATGGCTTAAGGACAACAAAGTCAAGGTATTGAAGTGGCCATCACAAAGCCCTGACCTCAATCCTATAGAACATTTGTGGGCAGAACTGAAAAAGCGTGTGCGAGCAAGGAGGCCTACAAACCTGAGTCAGTTACACCAGCTCTGTCAGGAGGAATGGGCCAAAATTCACCCAACTTATTGTGGGAAGCTTGTGGAAGGCTACCCAAAAAGTTTGACCCAAGTTAAACAATTTAAAAGGCAATGCTACCAAATACTAATTGAGTGTATGTAAACGTCTGACCCACTGGGAATGTGATGAAATAAATAAAAGCTGAAATAAATAATTCTCTGTACTATTATTCTGACATTTCACATTCGTAAAATAAAGTGGTGATCCTAACTGACCTAAGACAGGGAATTTTTACTAGGATTAAATGTCAGGAATTGTGAAAAACTGAGTTTAAATGTGTTTGGCTAAGGTGTATATAAACTTCCGACTTCAACTGTATGTGCTCCAGGAAGAACAGCATGTAGTGATTCCAGCAGTGACATGACAGACGTGTTGGAGTGTGCTTCACCCTCCAGCCTATACAGTTAGTTCATCATGCAGTACAAACACAAAAAACACTCCCCACTTACTTAGGACAGAGACTTAAAGCTCAACTCTGTACAGACAGAACGACCTCCTGCATAACAGATTGTAAACTTAAAAGTAGGGACATTGAGAACAGACGCACAGCACAAAGACACGCTTACAAAACACACACACAGCATGTCATTGACATGTACAGCAAAGCATTTAGATCCAGGTGTAATCTGCCCTTTCAGATGCCAGCCCACATGTTCACATCTCCTCCCATCACACACTGCAGACCTGGGAGGGGCCCAGGAGGACACGTGCATTGTAGAGAACTAGAGCTCGAAAAAGGATTCGTCTAGACGAGACCATCCTTATCGGTTTACATTGAGAACATGTGTGGGACACATAAGACTTAGGCCAGACTTAAGGGAAGGTAGTATTCAACTGCTAGTCTCTGGAACATCGTGCACAGATGGCATAGTATTGTACTGCAGTAACCATTTGGGTTGGTAAGGTAGTTACAAATCTCTTCAAAAAAGCAAAAAAGATAAGAGCTATGGTCTCAGGTAAAATAAAAGCAGCTTGGAATCAGAGTCTTGAGTCTCCTTCACTTTCCACAAATCAGTCTGCAAGACTCAGTAGAAAAACAAAACCAAAAGCAGTCTGTTCAATTTTGGGTCCAGAAACAGGAAAGGTGTGGAGTTATCACTTGGGCACCAGCCCACGGGATTGTGGGTATAAAGGATGTCCTGGGCTGGAGGGTCTGTATGGAGAGGTGGGGGTGTGAGAGGTAGAGGTGCCAGTCTTCTTACCGGTTTTAGGTCGGCTGGTTGGAGGAGAAGAGGATAAAGTTGTTATTTATTTATTTATTTTTTGTGGGGGGGGGGACATCGATGTGGGAAAAATCATTGGATGGCTTCTAAATTTGCTTATGATTATTGCTTTATAAACCCTGTGATATCGAGTAGACCCGTGACACTAAACAGGCAGAAACCCTCCCTATTGAAAATAACGGGGAACAAAACCCAGAATGGCGCTGGAGGGAATAGTGGTCGTTTTACAGGCTCCTCACCAATTGTGCTATTTTGTGTATTTCTTTGCACCGATCTTAACTTTTTCTGTACATAAAGTTTCCGCCATCGTTTCCTATGACAGAAAATAGCTTCTGGAGATCAGAACAGCGGTCACTAACCTCCATTTGGACGACGACTTCTACTTCAATGAGTCGGAGGTGAAAGACTTTGATTGTCGCGGACCAGGCCCAAATCCCCGACACTCAAAAGGAGGAGACGGCGCTATCGAGGCCAGTGTGCACAACACCTGACGAGACTACGTCGGAGAGCGGATAAAGTGCCTCTACCCTCACTTCACTGGATGAGCGCCGTTCAAGACTATCTTATCAACGGGACCTGAACAACTGTAATATCCTGTTTCTCCGAGTTGTGGCTGAACAAGGACAATATAACATCTTGGCAGGAGAGAATGGTGACGTCGGGGAAGATCTCTATTTGTTAACAGAAACACGATCTCTAATATTTAGAAAGTCTGGCGGTTCTACTCGCCTGAGTTACAATACCTCATGACAAGCTGTAGACTAGTGCTGCATGGGTTGACTCAACCTGCAGTCAACGTGGTTAAATCCGCAGGGCGGATTGGTTTAGAGTCATGAAATATTGTGTGGATGAAGGGCGGGTGGGTGGCGGCGGGTTGAATACAAAGAAAAAACAATACATTGAATTCCATGATTGTATAATTCATATCTATAAGCTACATTGAAGTTTTTATTTCATTATTTTAGGTTCTGGTATTAGTGCGTAAACCTAAGCTTTAGGGCCTAACTGTACGCGTAAATAGCCTTCACGCCAATCGCCAAATGCTTTCAGATACGGACAGACAACGTGAACTTCAATCCATGGAGGCAAAAAGGACAATGTCGGAGTTTAATTCAATAAGAGAAAAACTGTGAAAAGGAGAGTTGAAAATAAAGAGAAGGTGCGGTTACGGTTTATTATCTATCCTGTTGCCTAGTCACTTTATTCCTAGTTATATGTACACTACATTAACAAAAGTATGTGGACACCCGCTCATCGAACATCTAATTCCAAAACCATTAATATGGAGTTGCTGCGGGGACTTGCTTCCATTCAGCCACAAGAGCATTAGTGAGGTCGGGCACTGATGTTGGGCGATTAGGCCTGGCTCGCAGTCGGCGTTCCAATTCATCCCAAAGGTGTTCGATGGGGTTGAGGTCAGCACTCTGTGCAGGCCAGTCTAGTTCTTCCAAACCGATCTCGACAAATAATTTCTGTATGGACCTCACTTTGTGCACGGGGGCATTGTCATGCTGAAACAGGAAAGGGCCACAACGATGGAAGCACAGAATCATCTAGAATGTAATTGTATGCTGTAGCGTTCAGATTTCCCTTCACTGGAACTAAGGGTCCTAGCCCGAACCATGAAGAACAGCCCCAGACCATTATTCCTCCTCCACCAAACTTTACAGTTGGCACTAAGCAGTGGGGCAGGTAGCGTTCTCCTGGCATCCGCCAAACCCGGATTAGTCCGTCGGACTGCCAGATGGTGAAGCGTGATTTATCACTCCAGAGAGCACGTTTCCACTGCTCCAGAGTCCAATGGCGGCGAGCTTTACACCACTCCAGCCGACGCTTGGCATTGCGCAAGGTGATCTTAGGCTTGTGTGCGGCTGCTCGGCCATGGAAACCCATTTCATAAAGCTCCCGACGAACAGTTCTTGTGCTGACGTTGCTTCCAGAGGCAGTTTGGAACTCGGTAGTGAGTGTTGGAACTCGGTAGTGAGTGTTGGAACCGAAGACAATTTTTATGCGTTATGCTCTTCAGCGGTCCCGTTCTGAGAGCTTGTGTGACCCACCACTTCACGGCTGAGCCGTTGTTGCTCCTAGACGTTTCCACTTCACAATAACAGCACTCGCAGTTGACCGTGGCAGCTCTAGCAGGACAAAAATTTGACAAACTGACTTGTTGGAAAGGTGGCATCCTATGACGATGACACGTTGAACGTCACTGAGCTCTTCAGTAAGACCATTCTACTGCCAATGTTTGTCTATGGAGATTGCATGGCTGTGTACTCAATTTTATACACCTGTCAGCAACGGGTGTGGCTGAAATATCAGAATCCACTAATTTGAAGGGGTGTCCACATACTTGTGTATTTCGTGTACATATCTACCTCTATCTTGTACATCGACTCGGTACTGGTACCCCGTGTATATAGCCAAGCGATCATTACTCATTGTATATTTATTCCTTGTGTTATTATTTTTCTACTATTTCCCTTATTATTATTATTTTTTTGCATTGTTGGAAAGTCTACAATTGTTGTTTACGAAGCGTGTGATAAATAAAAATTGATTTGATTATTTGTACTGAATGGGACAGAGCCTTACCCAGACTTTGGTTTCTTGACTGCCCCAGTGCTGGTGGGCCCGAGGCCGCTGTGGAATCCGGAGGCATCCACCTGGATCTCATCCTCTTCCCGCAGTGCATCCTCCAACGCTGCTGCTACCGTGGGTGCTAAGACCGGCTCCTCATACTCCTTAGTGGTCCGAGCAGGCAGGTCCATCCCCAGCATCAGGATATTCTCAGCCTGGGGAGAGAGAGAGAGAGAGACAGACCGAGAGAGAGACAGACCGAGAGAGAGAGAGAGAGAGACAGACCGAGAGAGAGACCGAGAGAGAGAGAGACAGACCGAGAGAGAGAGAGAGACAGACCGAGAGAGAGAGAGAGAGAGAGAGAGAGAGAGAGACCGAGAGAGAGAGAGAGACCGAGAGAGAGAGAGAGAGGAGGGTCAGATGTCAGGAAACTGCTACCACTCAGAGGACAAGGCCTGAGTCACATTCACCAGACACAGGGAGGGACAGAGAGCAGAGGAGAAGGACAGAGAGGATAAAGAAGATACCTTGTATCTGACGTCAGCCCTCATCACCATGGACGTGCGGGCGTGCTGGCTCAGGGGTCTTCTGTAGCCCACCGCTGACACTGGCCTGGTCATCATCTGCTGGTCACTGAGAGAGTTATCAAAAGACAGCCATACAATTTGTTATGAGGGTTATCAAATGGCATACAATTTGTATGTGTTCCCTCCTACACGAGGGGTTTGCCAACACTTAGGTCAAACCCTCTGCATGTATGCATTATTGCAGCGTGTTCGTATGCGTATTTGACCATGTGTATGTCTAAACGTCTGTCTACTGCATCATTCATGTGCACATACTCCTCTATGCGTGTGATGGGACGCATCTTCCAGTTGTCGTCCTCCTCCTCGATGAACGCCCTGTTCACGATCTTATTCTTCTCCTCCATGGGGATGAAGTTCTCAATGACGAGATGCCTGGCAGACAGAATAACAATGATGAGATGCCTGGCAGACAGAATAACAATGATGAGATGCCTGGCAAACATTTACGTCATTTAGCAGATGCTCTTATCCAGAGTGACTTACAAATTGGTGCATTCAACTTATGATAGCCAGTGGGACAACCACTTTTATTTATTTTTATGGGGGGGTGGGGGAGGGGGTAGAAGGATTACTTTTATACTATTCCAGATAGAATAACAATGATGAGATGCCTGGCAGACAGAATAACAATGATGAGATGCCTGGCAGACAGAATAACAAGGTCAGATCTGCTGTGCTGCTGACAGGGGACGTCTTAACGGCCTGAGGATACCATCATTGATAATAGGAGGATGCCTAGGCAGTCATGGGGGATGAGGGAACCACAGTACAATACCTAATCTAGACCAACTCTATGTTTCTTCCTGATATTCAAGGCCAAATCCAGGTCAAAGCTAAAATCAATCATGTTTATTCAAGCAATGTGCTCTTTGTCAGAGGGCAACAACCAAAATAGACTACATTGACTTTTTTTTTTTTATAGCGTCTGAGGCTGGTGGCCTGGCGGACTCCATACTTGAGTTTGAGATCCCTGGTCAACTCGTTCTGGGTCTGCTCCAGCTCCTGTCTGTCCTTGATGTGCAACTCCTGGACCTCATGGATCTCATTTTTCACTGCCTGCAGCTTGGCAAACAGCTGAGGGGAGGAAAACAGATGGACAAGAGGAGACAAAACATCATGCTGTTTGTTTCAGTGTAACAAACTAAATGTACCAAGCGCCAAAGAACACTGAACACATTGTGACATGCACGATCTCCTTTGAACTCTAATGTAAAATGACAACGTAAAGGATAGCGGTCTACTGAATCATGTGCACTCTTTTGCTACAGTTCCTGATCTCCTACCTTTTTCAGCTTCTTGGTCTTGATGTCCACTTCCTGCTGTAGAGAGCTGTATGTTTCCTTCAACTCCAGGGTCTCCTCATCACGATTCTCCACCTGCTGTTGCATCTCCCTCTCTCTGCGTTTCTGCACACAAACACACAACACACACACACACACACACAGACACAGAGAGCCTCTCAGTAAGATGGGCAAGGCTGTGTAATCCCACAAAGTACACTACTCACATAAATCATTTAACTCTTCCCATCAGATGGCAAATCAATACTATTAGATTGTCTAGTGTTCAATTCTCTCCATCAATAAAGTCCATACATACATACATACATATTACCTGCTCAGCTATTTCCTGTCGCTTCTGTTCGAGGATCCTTTGTTGCTCATTGGTGTGGTCCACAATGTTCTTCCCCCCCATCAGAAGTTTACTCTCCATCGTCTGGGAGAGGACACAATCAAGAGGTTTGAGAGAAACACACATATAGAATGAAAAAGAGAATGTTGGGGTGAAAAGGACAAGAATGTCATCTCCTCACCTTGACTTTGGCAGTCAGCATCTCGCCTGCTTCCTGCTCCCTTTTGAGGGCGTCCATCTTCCTCGCCTTCTCTTTCAGCAGCCTCCGTTTCTCTTCCGCCACTAGACTGTGATCCTCCATGATAGCCTTCCTCTCCCTCTCCAACTTCTCCTGCTGTTCACGCCAATAATCTGCACCCACTTTATCAGATGGTTCTACACCATCATCATCATCATCCTCCTCCTCTGTCTCTCCATCCTCCGTGTCCTCTTCTAGCTCTTCCCCAGCTTCTCCAACCCTCCTCCTCCTCCTCTTCTTCCCTGAGCGTTTCTCTAACTGCTCTTTGAGCCGGGCAATCTCTTCCTGGAACTCCCTGAGCAGAGCATCTTTGGGGTCCTCGTTGACGCGGGGCTTGTTCTTGATGTTCTTGGCCCGGTTTGAGTAGCGTAATGTGGTCAGTGTCTCCTCCACGTTGTAAGAGGCTGGTCCGATGTTAGCCACCATGACTGTGCGGGCATTGCCCCCCAGGGAGTCCTGCAGCAGGCGGGTGAGCTTGGAGTCGCGGTAGGGGATGTGGGTGCTCCTGCCGTCCACCAGGGCAGAGATGACATTCCCCAAGGCTGACAGGGACAGGTTGATCTTGGTGGCTTCCTTCAGGCGCTCTCCCTGGGCTCCTGTCTTTGTCTGCCTCTCACTACCAGCCAGGTCCACCAGGTTCAGTTTGCCCACTCGAATGTGGTTCTCTCCGTCGACGCC
Source organism: Coregonus clupeaformis (assembly GCF_020615455.1). Taxonomy (NCBI): domain Eukaryota; kingdom Metazoa; phylum Chordata; class Actinopteri; order Salmoniformes; family Salmonidae; genus Coregonus; species Coregonus clupeaformis. The sequence goes on from NC_059221.1 coordinate 39,925,188, forward strand.
CATCTCGCTGCACTCAATGGTAATGACGAAAATGGCATGTGACCGGGAACTGTGCTCATTCATATTGGTGGAGCCCACCGAGCGGTTCTGGTTCCCCACGTTCATGACGTGCTCTATTTCTCGTACACTCTTAGTGACGAAGGAGGAGAGGTCCTTGACGTATACACCTGTGTCTGGCCTCTCTTTCAGCTCCAGACGGCAGGACTGGTCCTTGGACAGCAGGTCCCTGATCTCCTCTTGGTAGATCTCCAGGTAAGAGGCCCTCACCAGGTACTGCTGGTTCTGGGAGCGGGAGATGTGTGTGAAGATGTGCTCAAAGGAATTGGGGATTACACCCCTTCTCTCTGGGTCACTGTGCACCCCCTCCATAGTGTAGGTCTTTCCTGTACCTGTCTGGCCATACGCAAATATGGTCCCATTGAAACCAAGCAAGACAGAGTCCACCAGAGGCCTGAAGGTTTCATCATAGAGGTCCACCTGTTTGGAGTTCCAGTCGTACACAGAGTCAAATGTAAAGACCTTGGGGTGTTGGTGGGCTGCAGCGCCCCGGGGGTTTCTCACGGCCACCTGGCCAAGCTCCACATCCACCTCCACCACCCTCTCAAAGTTGGCTGCACGCTCCTTCTCATTCATGGGCCGACAGCGGACCACCACCTTCACCGACTCTCTGGTCTTAGACATTGTGAGAGTTCTCAGACAAACTGGCCTTGTCCCCTGGCTTGTGTTTCTTTCCTTCAAGTAATGTAAAAGTCAGAGTTTACAATATCAGAGATGCCAGCATCAGAACCTGTAAAAATAGAAGAAAAAAAAACGTATATGATTATGTTCAAATAGCTATTGCCAACACGATTAGTTCATGTTTTCTTTTGTGATTATGAAGACCTTTGTGCAATGTGCATCAAACTAGCTTCCTGGCTACAGTGTTTTCAGCCAGATAGCTAGCAGCTACACTACATGGCCAAAAGTATGTGGGCACCTGCTTGTCGAACATCTAATTCCAAAATCATGGGTATTAATATGGAGTTGGTCCCCCCTTTGCTGCTATAACAGTCTCCACTCTTCTGGGAAGGCTTTCCACTAGATGTTGGAACATTGCTGCGGGGACTTGCTTCCATTCAGCCACAAGAGCATTAGTTAGGTCGGGCACCGAACAACAAACCTTTTCTGTATGGACCTCGCTTTGTGGACCGAGGCATTGTCATGCTGAAACAGGAAAGGGCCTTCTCCAAACTGTTGCCACAAAGTTGGAAGCACAGTATTGTATAGAATGTAATTGTATGCTGTAGCGTTAAGATTTCCCTTCACTGGAACTAAAGGGCATAGCCCGAAACATGAAAAACAGCCCCAGACCATTATTCCTCCTCCACCAAAGTTTACAGTTGGCACTATGCAGTCGGCAAGGTAGCGATCTCCTGGCATCCGCCAAACCCATATCTGACTAGCAGGTCTTGTGCTGACGTTGCTTCCAGAGGCAGTTTGGAACTCGGTACTGAGTGTTGCAACTGAGGACAGAATTTGTTTTGCTTGTGTGTGGCCTACCACTTCGTGGCTGAGCCTTTATCGCTCCTAAACGTTTCCACTTCACAATAACAGCGCTGAGAGTTGACCAGGCAGTTCTAGCAGGGCAGAATTTTGATGAATTTACTTCGTCCTATGATGGTGCACGTTGAAAGTCACTGAGCTCTTCAGTACTGGCCATTCTACTGCCAATGTTTGTCTATTGAGATTGCATGGCTGTGTGCTTGATGTTATACACCTGCCAGCAACGGGTGTGGCTGAAATAGCCGAATCCACTAATTTGAAGGGTTGTCCACATACTTTTGGCCATGTAGCGTAGTTAGCAAGCTAACAAGACATCACAGCTGGCCAGCGACGTTTAGCTAGCTAGCAGCTTGAGTTCAGTTACATTGCCAGCCAGCTGGTTAATAAAACTAACTAGCTAACTAGGCAAGAGCACAACATATAATTAGGTTAGCCAAGCTAGCTACTGTATTAGTTTGCTAAATAATTTCGCTAGCAAAACCTTGAAAATGCATGACTTATTAGCACACAAAAAAAAACGTTAGCTTGGCAAGTTAGCTAGATATCAGTCAGTGCTCCCTAGTGATAGCGTCGGAATAGATCAACTGATGGCATTTCCAGTTCTAGCTAGCTAACGTTAGTTGATTGATGCTAACATACTAGCTAGCCAGTTCATCGCTGTGAACCGGCAAAATAATCCATTGTCAAGGCTTTTCGGTTTGCTCATTCTAGCAATTATAGCAACAAGAAGATATCTAGCTAGCGAATTAGCGAACATGTTCACATCACCCGGCAACAGATTAGAAAATGTGATTTTTCTAGCCAGCTCGTTTACAAAGAATCGGGACAGCACCCCAACAGCCTCGATCGGACGGCCTAGCAACGGCAAAAACACATCCATTCTCAGAAAGGGCAGGAGACAAGCCAGTGCATTTTGATGATGGGAGGCATCTCCTTATGCAGTTTACGAGAACAAGCACACAATTAAGTTGATACTCATTTTGACATTGTTAACTAGCTACAATGCAAAATCCATGACAACATTAAACATTGTCCGCTAGCTACCAGTCAATCCAGTGCTTCCACCCAGTCAGCCATTAGAGCCGCGGTCCCTGAATCCCAGAAAACTGTCCCGGATGGAACCGAGAGGTGCTGGCTATGGGTTTTAACGTCGTAGCCAATCAAATCAAACTGTATTTGTCACATGCGCCGAATACGACAGGTGTAGCTCTTACTGCGAAATGCTTACTTACAAGCCCTTAACCAACAATGCAGTTCAAGAAAGAGTTAAGAAAATATTTACCAAATAAACTAAAGTTAAAATATTATAAAAAGTAACACAATAAAATAACAATAACGAAGCTATATACAGGGGGTACCGGGTCAATGTGCGGGGGTACAGGTTAGTTAAGGTCATTTGTACATGTAGGTAGGTAGGGGTAAAGTGACTATACATAGATAATAGACAGCGGGTAGCAGCAGTGTAAAAACAAATGGAGGAGGAGGAGGGGGGGAGCGGGGGTCAATGTGAATAGTCCGGGTGGCCATTTGATTAATTGTTCAGCAGTCTTCTGGCTTGGGGGTAGAAGCTGTTAAGGAGCCTTTTGGTCCTAGACTTGGCGCTCCGGGTACCGCTTGCCGTGCGGTAGCAGAGAGAACAGTCTATGGCTTGGGTGGCTGGTGTCACTACCTTCTGTAGCGCATTACGGTCAGATGCCGAGCAGGTGTCTTTGTCCTGTTATGTAGCAGCTAAAGAACCCTCCTCATAATAAATAGGAGCAAACGTCTCTTACAAAATTGTGTCAATATAACTTGGGCCATTTTTATTCAAAAAAATGCATTGAGAAATTTAACATCTAAAAAGTGAGAACATGCATTCGTTGGTTTAGGCTACAGACATGTATTCACCAGTGAAGCCTGAATCTTCTCCATGTATCTGCACTGTGCACATGCAGAAAGCTCAGTCATCCTCACATTGCAGGGTTACTTGCATAAATGCCATGTTCCCAGTCATTTTCATCAAAGAGCAATAATACAACTAGTCGGTACAAAGCTTCAAAACTTAAAGAAAACATCCAAAAACAGACTCAGTAATCATGTAGTACACAAGTACAGTAAACATTTACTTTTGGCCTTATTAAGAGTACATTACAAGAATGTATGAGGAAGACCGTCTACCTCCCCCTATAATTAGTATCTGCAGGATCAGTTACTGCACTCCGGAGAGGGTTATTTTACACCCTCATTCCACCAGGTCCCCTTTAGGCAGTACTAACGAAGAAAAGTATGGAGGGAGGGCAACACGTAAGAGCTGGAGCACGTGATCAGACAGGGACATTACACTGGAAGTCTTATCCACCCAGGGTTCAACAGGGTGAACTGAGCTCCTGCTAACTTGGCTGGTATGCAAATTGAGACATGGAAAAACTTGAGTAAATTAGGGATACAAAGTATATTGAAAGCAGGTGCTTCCACACAGGTGTGGTTCCTGAGCAATTAATATCCCATCATGCTTAAGGTCATATATAAAAATGCTGGGCAGGCCATTATTTTGGCTCTGCCCCCATGGGATGACAATGCCCCCATCCACAGGGCACGAGTGGTCACTGAATGGTTTGATGAGCATGAAAACGATTTCAACCATATGCTATGGCCGTCTCAGCCCCCAGATCTCAACCCAATTGAACACTTATGGGAGATTCTGGAGCGGCGCCTGAGACAGCGTTTTCCACCACCATCAACAAAACACCAAATAATGGAATTTATTGTGGAAGAATGGTGTGACATCCCTTCAATAGAGATCCAGACACTTGTAGAATCTACACCAAGGTGCATTGAAGCTGTTCTGGACAGGGTGCTCTGATGGACGGAAGGGGGAAGGAAATTGGGACTGCAGTTAAAAATTAGCTGGCTGGCTAAAACTGGCACTTCTATAGTAATGTTGATTAATGGGCACTGTCCTTGTAAAACTCCTTTTAATGTAATACATTTATGGTAATAAGAGGTTTATTTATTCTGTTATACTGCCAGTAAATTGAGCAAAACTCACGCTCATGTTCCACTAATAGCACAGATACTTACTGGTTGATCCAGTGAGGTTGGTGGTAGGAACTGAAGGACAAGCCGTCAAACAGGACAGACCTGTCAAACTCCACTCCTACATGGTCCCAAAACGGAAAGGATTCCCGTCCTGATAATGACAAGACAGTGATGTTTCATAAAACACCACGAGCAAGTCTTTACAACACGTTTATACCAGATCCAACTGTTTTCACCACGTGGTAAACATATGATAAATACACTGAAATAAACGCAACAATTTCAAAGATTTTACTGAATTACAGTTCATATAAGGAAATCAGTAAATTGAAATGAATTCATTAGGCCCTAATCTATGGATTTCACATGACTGGGAATACAGATATGCATCTGTTGGTCACAAATACCTTTAAAAAAAGGTAGGGGCGTGGATCAGAAAACCAGTCAGTATCTGGTGTGACCACCATTTGCCTCGTGCGACGTGACATCTCCTTCGCATAGAGTTGATCAGGCTGTTGATTGTGGCCTGTGGAATGATGTCCCACTCCTCTTCAATGGCTGTGCGAAGTTGCTGGATATTGGCGGGAACTGGAACACGCTGTCGTACACGTTGATTCAGAGTATCCCAAACATGATCAATGGGTGACATGTCTGGTGAGTATGCAGGCCATGGAAGAACTGGGACATTTTCAGCTTCCAGGAATTGTGTACAGATCCTTGCGACATGGGGCTGTGCATTATCATGCTGAAACATGAGGTGATGGCGGCGAATGAATGGCACGACAATGGGCCTCAGGATCTCATCATGGTATCTCTGTGCATTCAAACTTCCATCGATAAAATGCAATTGTGTTCGTTGTCCGTAGCTTATGCCTGCCCATACCATTACTCCACCGCCACCACCGGGCACTCTGTTCACAATGTTGACATCAGAAAACGACGCGGTCTGCTGTTGTGAGGCCGGTTGGAAGTACTGCCAAATTCTCTAAATCAACGTTGGATTTGGCTTATAGTAGAGAAATGAATATTCAATTCTCTGGCAAAAAGTTCTGGTGGACATTCCTGCAGTCAGCATGCCAATCGCACGCTCCCTAAAAATGGAGACATAGGTGGCATTGAGTTGTGTGACAAAACTGCAGATTTTAGAGTGGCCTTTTGTCTCCAGCACAAGGTGTACCTGTGTAATGATCATGCTGTTTAATCAGCTTCTTGATATGCCACACCTGTCAGGTAGATGGATTATCTTGGCAAAGGAGAAATGCTCACTAACAGGGATGTAAACATATTTGTGCACATAATTTGAGAGAAATAAGCTTTTTGTGCTTATGAAACATTTCGGGGATCTTTTATTTCAGCTCATGAAACATGGGACCAACACTTTACATGTTGCATTTATATTTTTGTTTAGTATAGACGGTATGTGAGAGATCTGTGGGTAAAATACAGTTATAGTAACAGTCCACCAGGGGGCAGTGTTTTACTGTGCCATGGCATTCTTTTCATTGGCCTGAACAACACTAAATCAACGAATTAGTTACAAGAAAGGAATTGAATTATATAAAAGACAGAGCAAAAGCTATAGCCTCTGTTCCAGGACCTAGCTTTCAAACAATCTCTCTGACCAGTTTCAAAGTTTATTCTTTTGGTAACTAGGCTCAATACCTAAACAACGGTAGACAGCAAATCATCTCTGACTCTATGCACCTCAATCACAACACTCACCTTCATGGGGCAGGACTTCTCGTCTACACTCCTCTGGGAGGCTGACTCAAAGCAGTAGGCTGCCCTTTGTCCCTTAGGCCAGAGTGTTGGGGCAAGTTACTTCATGAAGTCATCTACGCTTACCACACACGGTGGTAGTGGGTCAGGGCCTCCAGCTGGAAGAACTCACTGTAGGGGACATGTACCTGTTAAAAGGGGGACACAGCTGTGAGTGTGAGATTGGATCCTTCCTGCGTCTCATTTCTCTGTCTTTTCTCCCTACGTGTGCCCTTGTTCACATCCCCTTCATGGATTTAAAAGCAAAGGACTGATGAGATCAACATCAGGAAACGTGATTTCGGAATCTACATTTGAGTATGGAGGCGCGTGGTGGCGGTACACTATGAAGGGGGGAACTGCCGGTGTGCGATTCAGCATTTTGACGAATGCCAAAGACCCCAGAAAGTAGTCGGCTTGGTTTCCAAATAGAGATGAGGAACCAAATTGGCATTAGCAATTAATTATTTGAATTGGCTAGGCTATAGCTACTCCAACTTCAACTACGAAGTTAGGTGGTCTAATCACTAAATGTATATTTGTAAAATAAAAAGTTAGATAGCATAGATACATTAAAATCTGCGTGAATAAATAAAAGTTAAATAAACCATAGCCTACACATCACCAGATCATGATTCAAAAGACACCGGAGTAGCAAACGTTACAATGTTTACAAGGAAAGTTGATACAATTATTACCCATGCAAGGACAATATAAAATGTAGCCATTGTCGTCCCACGTTAACTCTGTAGCAAACGTTAGACTAATTTGTAGCAATATTGCTGTAAGCGAATAGTAGACCACAAAAAGTCGCAAGTGATTCAGTTTCACCGCCATTGTGTGTTTCATGCCACATCCCAGAATGTATTGGAAGCTGAAAAAAGTTTAACCCCGGAGGTGCTACTCTCGTTGTTCACGCGGGTCGGCTGCGTCACTGAAATTTAAATTAATGTGGAATTGGAATTTCATATGATCTCGGATGACATATGGAATGTGTGAAAGAGAGGAGGGGCTTCAGACTTTGGTAAAAACGTTTGCAACAGATTATCACAGGGTTTGTATGTGTAAGGTAAAACCACAACATACAGAAGAGATTATAAAAATGTTTGAATTCGAGTATAGGTTAGGCCTTTGTGAACAGAGAGTATAGGTTAGGCCTTTGTGAGCAGAGAGTATAGGTTAGGTCTTTGTGAGCAGAGAGTATAGGTTAGGCCTTTGTGAGCAGAGAGTATAGGTTAGGTCTTTGTGAGCAGAGAGTATAGATTAGACCTTTGTGAGCAGAGTATAGGTTAGGTCTTTGTGAGCAGAGAGTATAGGTTAGGTCTTTGTGAGCAGAGAGTATAGGTTAGGTCTTTGTGAGCAGAGAGTATAGGTTAGGTCTTTGTGAGCAGAGAGTATAGGTTAGGTCTTTGTGAGCAGAGAGTATAGGTTAGGCCTTTGTGAGCAGAGAGTATAGGTTAGGTCTTTGTGAGCGGAATTCACAGCGTTAGCATGTGAACAGGTTGAAATAGTGTTCCAGTTGGCCTATACAAAACCAACACGTATTGTAGTTTGAAAAAGCAAAAAAACAACAAAAAAAACATCATGCTGTTAAACCAAACCACAAGTGAGTTGATCGTAGATGTATTTATTGTCTGTTTATCCTCATCATCTGTTAATTAATCTGTTGATTAACAACAGGTTCTCATGAAATATCCAGTGGTGAGAGAGAAGCATGAGTCACTGGCTTCCTGCTGACCATAGCGCCTTGAACTCAAATGGAGAAAATTAAAATGTTATTTTCACTGATAAAGACCCAGAAGAAACAAGTAGTAAAATTGAACCCAGAGCTCTGTGATTAAACCCTTAATTAAGAGCAACATGACTCATACCCATAGTAATCCTTTGTTTGTGTGTGGCCTCAAACCACATTACATTCACTCTTAGAAAAAACGGTTCCAAAAGGGTTCTTCAGCTGTCCCCATAGGAGAACCCTCTTTGGTTCCAGGTAGAACCCTTTTGGGTTCCATGTAGAATCCTTTGTAGAAATGGTTCTGCATGAACCCAAAAGGGTTCCACCTGGAACCAAAAAGGGTTCTTCAAAGGGTTCTCCTATGGGGACAGCTGAAGAACCCTTTTAGGTTCTAGATATACTTTTTTCTAAGAGTGTAGTGCTGTGCGTGTGTTTAAGAGAGAAAGAGTCCACCTGTATATGTGTGCATTGTATGGGGCATTAAACACCCTCCCTGTCACAACTGCTGTCAATGAAGACCAATTGTCTAATTGGGTGATAATCTAATCTTGTTTTATAATAGTTGTAATTTAGAAGACAGCAGAAGTTCAAATCAAATCAAATTGTATTTGTCACATACACGTGTTTAGCAGATGTTATAGCGGGTGTAGCGAAATGCTTGTGCTTCTAGCTCCGACAGTGCAGTAATATCTAACAAGTAATATCTAACAATGTCACAACATATACCCAATACACACAAAACTAGTAAGGAATAGGATTTAAGAATATATACATATATGGACAAGCAATGACAGAGCGGCATGGACTAAGATACAGTAGAATATTATAGAATAGAATGCAGTATATACATATGAGATGAGTAGTGCAAGATATGTAAACATTGTTAAAGTGACTAGTGTTCCATTTCTTAAAGTGGTCAGTGATTTCAATAGGCAGCAGCAGCCTCTAATGTGCTAGTGATGGCTATTTAACAGTCTGATGGCCTTGAGATAGAAGCTGTTTTTCATTCTCTCGGTCCCAGCTTTGATGCACCTGTACTGACCTCGCCTTCTGGATGATAGCGCTGTCTTCACCACCCTGTCTGTGTGGGTGGACCATTTCAGTTTGTCGGTGATATGTACGCCAAGGAACTTGAAGCTTTCCACCTTCTCCACTGCGGTCCCGTCGATGTGGATAGGGGGGTGCACCCTCTGCTGTTTCCTGAAATCCACAATCATCTCCTTTGTTTTGTTGATGTTGAGTGAGAGGTAATTTTTCCTGGCACCATACTCCCAGAGCCCTCACCTCTTCCCTGTTGGCAGTCTCGTCATTGTTGGTAATCAAGCCTACTACTGTTGTGTCGTCTGCAAACTTGATGATTGAGTTGGAGGTGTGCTTGGCCACGTAGTCATGGGTGAACAGAGAGTACAGGAGGGGGCTGAGCACGCACCCTTGTGGGGCCCCATTGTTGAGGATCAGCGAAGTGGAGATGTTGTTTCCTACCTTCACCACCTGGGGGTGGCCCGTCAGGAAGTCTAGGACCCAGTTGCACAGGGCGGGGTTCAAACCCAGGGCCTCGAGCTTAATGATGAGCTTGGAGGGTAATATGGTGTTGAATGCTGAGCTATAGTCAATTAACAGCATTCTTACATAGGTATTCCTCTTGTCCAGATGGGATAGGGCAGTGTGCAGTGTGATGGCGATTGCATCGTCTGTGGATCTATTGGGGCGGTAAGCAAATTGAAGTGGGTCTAGGGTGACGGGTAAGGTAGAGGTGATTGACTAGTCTCTCAAAGCACTTCATGATGACAGAGGTGAGTGCTACAGGGCAATAGTCATTTAGTTCAGTTACCTTTGCTTTCTTCAGTACAGGAACAATGGTGGTCATCTTGAAGCATTTGGGAACAGCAGACTGGGAAAGGGAGAGATTGAATATGTCCATAAACACACCAGCAAGCTGGTCTGCGCATGCTCTGAGGACACGGCTAGGGATGCCGTCTGGGCCGGCAGCCTTGCGAGGGTTAACACATTTAAATGTCTTACTCACGTCGGCCATGGAGAAGGAGAGGCCACAGTCCTTGGTAGTGGGCCTCGTCAGTGGCACTGTGTTATTCTCAAAGCGGGCGAAGAAGGTGTTTAGCTTGTCTGGAAGCGAGACGTCGGTGTCGGCGACGTGGCTGGTTTTCCTTTTGTAGTCTTCCTTTTGTAGTCTGCGATTGTCTGTAGACCCTGCCACATACGTCTCGTGTCTGAGCCGTTGAATTGCGACTCCACTTTGTCTCTATACTGATGTTTTGCCAGTTTAATTGCCTTGCGGAGTGAGTAGCTACACTGTTTGTATTCTGCCATATTCCCAGTCACCTTGCCATGGTTAAATGCGGTGGTTGTGCGAATGCTGCCATCTGTCCACGGTTTCTGGTTAGAGTAGGTTTTAATAGTCACAGTGGGCACAACATCACCTATACACTTCTTGATAAACCCAAACACTGTTTCAGTGTATACGTCAAAATTATTTTCGGAAGCTACCTGGAACAAATCCCAGTCCGCGTGATCAAATCAATCTTTAAGCGTGGATTCCGATTGGTCAGACCAGCGTTGAATAGTCCTTAGCACGGGTACTTCCTGTTTGAGTTTCTTCCTATAGGAAGGGAGAAGCAAAATGGAGCCGTGGTCAGATTTGCCGAAAGGAAGGCGGGGGAGGGCCTTATAACCATCCCAGAAGTTTGAATAGCAATGGTCGAGGGTTTTGGCAGCGCAAGTGCAACAGTCGACATGTTGATAGAACTTCGGCAGCCTAGTCCTCAAATTTGCTTTGTTAAAATCCCCGGCAACAATAAATGCAGCCTCAGGATATGTGGTTTCCAGTTTGCATAAGGTCCAGTGAAGTTCTTTGAGGGCCGTCGTGGTATCGGCTTGAGGGGGGATATACACGGCCGTGACTATAACCGAAGATAATTCTCTTGGGAGATAATACGGTCGGCATTTGATTGTGACGTGTCTTTAGCTTTAAAATGTTATACTGAACAAAACTATAAACGCAACATGCAATAATTTCAACAATTTGACTGTAACAGTTCATATAAGGAAATCAGTCAATTGAAATAAATAAATTAGGCCCTAATCTATGGATTTCACATGACTGGGCAGAGGTGCTGCATGGGTGGGCCTGGAAGGGCATAGGCTCACCTACAGCCAATCAGAATGAGTTGTTCCCCACAAAAGGGCTTTATTACAGACATTTCAACTCATGAAACATGGGACCAACACTTTACATGTTGCGTTTATATTTTTGTTCAGTATAATAGACTAACCGTGAGCAGTTGATATCTTCATAGGTGAAATCTACCATCCCCCTCCTCCTGCAATCATGTGTACAAATACATACTCATGTATACCAAACACACACACATGCAGGTACAGACCTTCCTCTAAATCCTTCTCCTGTTCTGTGTGTATGTGAACCTTTCTTATTCTGAATGTAGTTCACTCGTAGAGGTCCATGACATGTATGTGACCATGCAGAATACCATATGAAATATGTGCTGGAATGAGCTCTGGTCAATTGCTACCAGGTTGTGGAACTTGATGGATCGGCTGTTCGTCCCATTACTTGAGAGGAAACTGCTCAAAGCCCACCCTTACAGGTTCAAATTCAGTCATCGCAATTCAAGGTATTTTCTTAGTCTCTCTTTCATGTGTTTTCTTCTGTCTCTTCGCGGCCTCTCTTTCCCTCTTTTCCTGTCTTTCTCTGCTCCACCCCCATCTCTTGAACACACACTGTTTTTCATTGTTAGAGATGACAGTGATGATAAGAATGCAGAGAGCCACAACTCACCACCTCGAGACCTCCTTCAGATGGATAACTGAAATAGAGTAACAGAAGGCGGGCAGTGTATGATTGTTATTTATATTGATTTTCTATCTCTATGTCTCTGTCTGTTTCTCTATTTTTAGCTTCATCATAAGAGATTTACAAATGCTAGGTGTGGGAACTAAATTGTTTTAAGGGAACAGAAGAGGTTGCATGGCACCAATAAGATGAAAACATTTCCACAAGCTGCAAACCTCTACGTACAGTGGGGAGAACAAGTATTTGATACACTGCCGATTTTGCAGGTTTTCCTACTTACAAAGCATGTAGAGGTCTGTAATTTTTATCATACGTACACTTCAACTGTGAGAGACGGAATCTAAAACAAAAATCCAGAAAATCACATTGTATGATTTTAAAGTAATTAATTTGCATTTTATTGCATGACATAAGTATTTGATACATCAGAAAAGCAGAACTTAATATTTGGTACAGAAACCTTTGTTTGCAATTACAGAGATCATACGTTTCCTGTAGGTCTTGACCAGGTTTGCACACACTGCAGCAGGGATTTTGGCCCACTGCTCCATACAGACCTTCTCCAGATCCTTCAGGTTTCGGGGCTGTCGCTGGGCAATACGGACTTTCAGCTCCCTCCAAAGATGTTCTATTGGGTTCAGGTCTGGAGACTGGCTAGGCCACTCCAGGACCTTGAGATGCTTCTTACGGAGCCACTCCTTAGTTGCCCTGGCTGTGTGTTTCGGGTCGTTGTCATGCTGGAAGACCCAGCCACGACCCATCTTCAATGCTCATACTGAAGGAAGGAGATTGTTGGCCAAGATATCGCGATACATGGCCCCATCCATCCTCCCCTCAATACGGTGCAGTCGTCCTGTCCCCTTTGCAGAAAAGCATCCCCAAAGAATGATGCTTCCACCTCCATGCTTCACGGTTGGGATGGTGTTCTTGGGGTTGTACTCATCCTTCTTCTTCCTCCAAACACGGCGAGTGGAGTTTAGACCAAAAAGCTCTATTTTTGTCTCATCAGACCACATGACCTTCTCCCATTCCTCCTCTGGATCATCCAGATGGTCATTGGCAAACTTCAGACGGGCCTGGACATGCGATGGCTTGAGCAGGGGGACCTTGCGTGCGCTGCAGGATTTTAATCCATGATGGCGTAGTGTGTTACTAATGGTTTTCTTTGAGACTGTGGTCCCAGCTCTCTTCAGGTCATTGACCAGTTCCTGCCGTGTAGTTCTGGGCTGATCCCTCACCTTCCTCATGATCAATGATGCCCCACGAGGTGAGATCTTGCATGGAGCCCCAGACCGAGGGTGATTGACCGTCATCTTGAACTTCTTCCATTTTCTAATAATTGCGCCAACAGTTGTTGCCTTCTCACCAAGCTGCTTGCCTATTGTCCTGCAGCCCATCCCAGCCTTGTGCAGGTCTACAATTTTATCCCTGATGTCCTTACACAGCTCTCTGGTCTTGGCCATTGTGCAGAGGTTGGAGTCTGTTTGATTGAGTGTGTGGACAGGTGTCTTTTATACAGGTAACAAGTTCAAACAGGTGCAGTTAATACAGGTAATGAGTGGAGAACAGGAGGGCTTCTTAAAGAAAAACTAACAGGTCTGTGAGAGCCGGAATTCTTACTGGTTGGTAGGTGATCAAATACTTATGTCATGCAATAAAATGCAAATGAATTACTTAAAAATCATACAATGTGATTTTCTGGATTTTTGTTTTAGATTCTGTCTCTCACAGTTGAAGTGTACCTATGATAAACAATTACAGACCTCTACATGCTTTGTAAGTAGGAAAACCTGCAAAATCGGCAGTGTATCAAATACTTGTTCTCCCCACTGTATCTATTTGCATAAAAATGGATGTCTTTCCATCCGTTTCTATGCTCACTATTGTCTTATCTACCTATCCCCCCTCTCTCTACCTTGTCTCTATGAAGCTCCCTCTCTCTACCTTGTCTCTATGAAGCTCCCCTCTCTCTACCTTGTCTCTATGAAGCTCCCCTCTCTCTACCTTGTCTCTATGAAGCTCCCCTCTCTCTACCTTGTCTCTATAAAGCTCCCCTCTCTCTACCTTGTCTCTATGAAGCTCCCCTCTCTCTACCTTGTCTCTATGAAGCTCCCCTCTCTCTACCTTGTCTCTATGAAGCTCCCCTCTCTCTACCTTGTCTCTATGAAGCTCCCTCTCTCTACCTTGTCTCTATGAAGCTCCCTCTCTCTACCTTGTCTCTATGAAGCTCCCCTCTCTCTACCTTGTCTCTATGAAGCTCCCCTCTCTCTACCTTGTCTCTATGAAGCTCCCCTCTCTCTACCTTGTCTCTATGAAGCTCCCTCTCTCTACCTTGTCTCTATGAAGCTCCCTCTCTCTACCTTTCTCTATGAAGCTCCCCTCTCTCTACCTTGTCTCTATGAAGCTCCCCTCTCTCTACCTTGTCTCTATGAAGCTCCCCTCTCTCTACCTTGTCTCTATGAAGCTCCCCTCTCTCTATCTTGTCTCTATGAAGCTCCCCTCTCTCTATCTTGTCTCTATGAAGCTCCCCTCTCTCTACCTTGTCTCTATGAAGCTCCCTTCTCTTTCCAACAGTGTCTTATGTCCTCCTGCTTATATGGAAGAGGTGGTTGACCCCAGAGACCTTTGACCTTTCCTCCAGTCGACTAGCAGTGATGTCACACCATCCTTGCTTTACTAGTGCCTGTGGGGTACACTGTCAGAGGACCAAAAAGGACAGCATATAGACTGAATAAAAAAAAAAGTTATACTTGTGCTCAACACATAACAAACTACATTGCTAGCATGGAAAGAGATTGAGGGATAAGGAAACAGAGGAGATCAAAGGTATTTAAGATAATCTTATTTCAGTGTTGTACTTCACTGACATCGGGATTGGTATCCTCTCTGGCAGCAGGACAAGGTTATGATCTATTTCTGGTTTGATGGGCAATTCTGGGTCCACCCTTCTGCCTTATCAACCTACTGCAGACTGCTGGTGTGGACTGTCTCGTGTTGATACCACACCTCATCAAAAGTACTCAGTCACTGCTAACTTCTCTCACGATACCTACCTACCTAGGTCATTACCAAGCCAACTCAACAAATGTAGGGGCATGTTTTCATTGTGAGTAACTATAACTTGTTACCATACTATTAATTATTTGTTACTTTTATTTATTTCTTTTCTTAGGGTATTCTTTCTTAAAACTGCATTGTTGGTTAATGGCTTGTCAGTAAGCGTTTCACTGTAAGGTCTACACCTGTTGTATGTGACAAATAAACATTGATTTGATTGATTTACTAGGGACTACGTTATTACATCTTTATTCTATGCTGTAATATAAAGTGATACACTTCCATAGAAAGTAACATTCATTCAATCTAACATCAAAACAATGTCTCAACCCCTGTTTAACAGTCACTCCTAAAACAATGTCTCAAACCCTGTTTAACAGTCACTCCTAAAACAATGTCTCAAACCCTGTTTAACAGTCACTCCTAAAACAATGTCTCAAACCCTGTTTAACAGTCACTCCTAAAACAATGTCTCAAACCCTGTTTAACAGTCACTCCTAAAACAATGTCTCAAACCCTGTTTAACAGTCACTCATAAAACAATGTCTCAAACCCTGTTTAACAGTCACTCCTAAAACAATGTCTCAAACCCTGTTTAACAGTCACTCCTAAAACAATGTCTCAAACACTGTTTAACAGTCACTCCTAAAACAATGTCTCAAACCCTGTTTAACAGTCACTCCTAAAACAATGTCTCAAACCCTGTTTAACAGTCACTCCTAAAACAATGTCTCAAACCCTGTTTAACAGTCACTCCTAAAACAATGTCTCAAACACTGTTTAACAGTCACTCCTAAAACAATGTCTCAAACCCTGTTTAACAGTCACTCCTAAAACAATGTCTCAAACCCTGTTTAACAGTCACTCCTAAAGGGATTGAGTAAATTGTTTCACCTCCTCTCCTGAGTGTAACCAAATATGTTTTGTGAGGAGACCTGCAGCTGAACTGCTATAATTCCA
The DNA here is from genome assembly GCF_020615455.1 of Coregonus clupeaformis. Classification (NCBI taxonomy): domain Eukaryota; kingdom Metazoa; phylum Chordata; class Actinopteri; order Salmoniformes; family Salmonidae; genus Coregonus; species Coregonus clupeaformis. Next base: position 39,941,084 of record NC_059221.1, read on the forward strand.
TGTGTGTCTCCCTTAGTGCTTACAAAGTTTATGTGGCTGTGTTGTATCGGTTGGTATTACACAAAAGTGCTTGTCTGGTTGTGTGTGTGTTTGAAGGCTGAATCCATACTCAAGTAAAGTTGCTAGTGTTCCACTGCTGCTAATTACAGCTTTAGCCCAACTTGTGTGTCTGTTGAATATTGTTAACACTGAATTAAAGTGAGTTTTGGGACTGACGCGTTCCCTACATAATCACAGCCAAGTGAGCCAACATGCTACTGACCTGCCACTGGAAAACCATTGTCTAAACACAACTCTGGGAACCAGATAAAATGACAGTTGATTGAGGGATGGGAGAGATGGGAGAGATGGGAGAGAAATTGCATCAATATCCGTTTATTTGCTCTCTCTAAAAGTGTAACACAACGTATTCATTCTTACTTTACATTATCTTACTGTACATTACCACAACCATGATTACCGAGCACTAGAATTCTACAAAAAACATAGCAATCAAACAAATATGAATATGAGCTGGGGAAATACATTTCTACCATCCATTGAAGCATTAGCAGGGATGGGAACACATTCACTCAAACTGTGGGACGGAACAACCAGGCCGAATGGCAGATCCTTCTTGCAATACACATGGACGGAGCATCCAAACACTTTCCCTCTCACAGAATCCCAACATCTCTGGTGCTGGCAGGCTGTGATGTCTCTTTTGGTGGTTATGCTATGCGTCTAAACAGTGTATTGCCAGCCTCTGGTAGCATAAACCATCCATCTGTTTTAATACCAAACACATCAAAAACACTATACTCATTTCCCACCAATCGGGCACTCTGTGCCTAGAAGAGGGATGGCTGAGTATTCCAGTGGTGAGGAAATACACTCCAGATGTGAACAAATCGTCCCATACTAATTGCCATTGTGTTCATTGATGCCGCTTTGCCTGGTTTTCTGGGTTTTTATTATATTTACAGTTTTGGATTAGACTACTACATGGCTACAGATCCTTACAGTTTGGGATTAGACTACTACATGGCTACAGATCCTTACAGTTTGGGATTAGACTACTACATGGCTACTGATCCTTACAGTTTGGGATTAGACTACTGCATGGCTTCTGATCCTTACAGTTTGGGATTAGACTACTACATGGTTACAGATCCTTACAGTTTGGGATTAGACTACTACATGGCTACAGATCCTTACAGTTTGGGATTAGACTACTGCATGGCTTCTGATCCTTACAGTTTGGGATTAGACTACTGCATGGCTACAGATCCTTACAGTTTGGGATTAGACTACTACATGGCTACAGATTCTTACAGTTTGGGATTAGACTACTACATGGCTACAGATCCTTACAGTTTGGGATTAGACTACTGCATGGCTTCAGATCCTTACAGTTTGGGATTAGACTACTACATGGCTACAGATCCTTACAGTTTGGGATTAGACTACTGCATGGCTTCTGATCCTTACAGTTTGGGATTCGACTACTGCATGGCTTCTGATCCTTACAGTTTGGGATTAGACTACTGCATGGCTTCTGATCCTTACAGTTTGGGATTAGACTACTGCATGGCTTCTGATCCTTACAGTTTGGGATTAGACTACTGCATGGCTTCTGATCCTTACAGTTTGGGATTAGACTACTACATGGCTTCTTATCCTTACAGTTTGAGATTAGACTACTACATGGCTACAGATCCTGACAGTTTCGGATTAGACTACTGCATGGCTACAGATCCTTACAGTTTGGGATTAGACTACTACATGGCTACAGATCCTTACAGTTTGGGATTAGACTACTGCATGGCTTCTGATCCTTACAGTTTGGGATTAGACTACTGCATGGCTACAGATCCTTACAGTTTGGGATTAGACTACTGCATGGCTTCTGATCCTGACAGTTTCGGATTAGACTACTGCATGGCTTCAGATCCTTACAGTTTGGGATTAGACTACTACATGGCTACAGATCCTTACAGTTTGGGATTAGACTACTGCATGGCTTCTGATCCTTACAGTTTGGGTTTAGACTACTGTATGGCTTCAGATCCTTACAGTTTGGGATTAGACTACTGCATGGCTTCTGATCCTTACAGTTTGGGATTAGACTACTGCATGGCTTCTGATCCTTACAGTTTGGGATTAGACTACTACATGGCTACAGATCCTTACAGTTTGGGATTAGACTACTGCATGGCTTCTGATCCTTACAGTTTGGGTTTAGACTACTGTATGGCTTCTGATCCTTACAGTTTGAGATTAGACTACTGCATGGCTACAGATCCTTACAGTTTGGGATTAGACTACTGCATGGCTTCTGATCCTTACAGTTTGGGATTAGACTACTGCATGGCTTCTGATCCTTACAGTTTGGGATTAGACTACTGCATGGCTTCTGATCCTTACAGTTTGGGATTAGACTACTACATGGCTACAGATCCTTACAGTTTGGGATTAGACTACTACATGGCTTCTGATCCTTACAGTTTGGGATTAGACTACTGCATTGCTTCTGATCCTTACAGTTTGGGATTAGACTACTGTATGGCTTCTGATCCTTACAGTTTGGGATTAGACTACTGCATGGCTACAGATCCTTACAGTTTGGGATTAGACTACTGCATGGCTTCTGATCCTTACAGTTTGGGTTTAGACTACTGCATGGCTACAGATCGTTACAGTTTGGGATTAGACTACTGCATGGCTTCTGATCCTTACAGTTTGGGATTAGACTACTGCATGGCTTCTGATCCTTACAGTTTGGGATTAGACTACTGCATGGCTTCTGATCCTTACAGTTTGGGATTAGACTACTGCATGGCTTCTGATCCTTACAGTTTGGGATTAGACTACTGCATGGCTTCTGATCCTTACAGTTTGGGATTAGACTACTACATGGCTTCTGATCCTTACAGTTTGGGATTAGACTACTGCATGGCTTCTGATCCTTACAGTTTGGGATTAGACTACTGCATGGCTTCTGATCTTTACAGTTTGGGATTAGACTACTGCATGGCTTCTGATCCTTACAGTTTGGGATTAGACTACTACATGGCTTCTGATCCTTACAGTTTTGGATTAGACTACTGCATGGCTTCTGATCCTTACAGTTTGGGATTAGACTACTGCATGGCTTCTGATCCTTACAGTTTTGGATTAGACTACTGCATGGCTTCTGATCCTTACAGTTTGGGATTAGACTACTGCATGGCTTCTGATCCATAAACAGATGCAGAGGTTCTCAATGCCCCACAACTCTATTGGGTTTATTTAGGCACGTCCCTTTGTTCTGTCTTGTCATCCTTGCATCTGAAAGCCCAGAATGCTGGCATCCCAGCCCCCAAATGTTATCAGAGTTAATTAGGTGTGTTGTATAGGCTGAGACTGGGCTGAGACTGGGCTGAAACTGGGCTGAGACTGAGCTGAGACTGGGCTGAAGCTGGGCTGAGATTGGGCTGAGACTGGGCTGAGACTGGGCTGAAACTGGGCTGAGACTGAGCTGAGACTGGGCTGAAGCTGGGCTGAGATTGGGCTGAGACTGGGCTGAGACTGGGCTGAGACTGAGCTGAGACTGGGCTGAAGCTGGGCTGAGACTGGGCTGAGACTGGGCTGGGGCTGAGGCTGGGGCTGAGGCTGGGGCTGAGGCTGGGGATGAGGCTGGGGATGAGGCTGGGGCTGAGGCTGGGCTGAGACTGGGCTGGGGCTGAGGCTGGGGCTGAGGCTGGGGCTGAGGCTGAGGCTGGGCTGAGACTGGGCTGGGGCTGAGGCTGGGGCTGAGACTGGGCTGGGGCTGAGGCTGGGCTGAGACTGGGCTGGGGCTGAGGCTGGGCTGAGACTGGGCTGGGGCTGAGGCTGGGCTGGGACTGAGGCTGGGCTGAGACTGGGCTGGGGCTGAGGCTGGGCTGAGACTGGGCTGAGACTGGGCTGAGACTGGGCTGGGGCTGAGGCTGGGCTGGGACTGAGGCTGGGGCTGAGGCTGGGGATGAGGCTGGGGCTGAGGCTGGGGATGAGGCTGGGGATGAGGCTGGGGCTGAGGCTGGGGCTGAGACTGGGCTGGGGCTGAGGCTGGGCTGGGGCTGAGGCTGGGCTGAGACTGGGCTGAGGCTGGGCTGAGACTGGGCTGAGACTGGGCTGAGACTGGGCTGGGGCTGAGGCTGGGCTGAGACTGGGCTGAGACTGGGCTGAGACTGGGCTGGGGCTGAGGCTGGGCTGGGACTGAGGCTGGGGCTGAGGCTGGGGATGAGGCTGGGGCTGAGGCTGGGGCTGAGGCTGGGGATGAGGCTGGGGCTGAGGCTGGGGCTGAGGCTGGGGATGAGGCTGGGGATGAGGCTGGGGCTGAGGCTGAGGCTGGGGCTGAGGCTGGGGCTGAGGCTGGGGATGAGGCTGGGGATGAGGCTGGGGCTGAGGCTGGGGCTGGGGATGAGGCTGGGGCTGGGGCTGAGGCTGGGGATGAGGCTGGGGATGAGGCTGGGGCTGAGGCTGGGGATGAGGCTGGGGCTGAGGCTGGGGATGAGGCTGGGGCTGAGGCTGGGGATGAGGCTGGGGCTGAGGCTGAGGCTGGGGCTGGGGCTGAGGCTGGGGCTGAGGCTGGGGATGAGGCTGGGGGATGAGGCTGGGGATGAGGCTGGGGATGAGGCTGGGGCTGGGGGCTGAGGCTGGGGATGAGGCTGGGGATGAGGATGAGGCTGGGGATGAGGCTGGGGCTGAGGCTGGGGCTGGGGATGAGGCTGGGGCTGGGGCTGGGGATGAGGCTGGGGATGAGGCTGGGGATGAGGCTGGGGCTGAGGCTGGGGGTGAGGCTGGGGATGAGGCTGGGGATGAGGCTGGGGCTGAGGCTGGGGCTGAGGCTGGGGATGAGGCTGGGGATGAGGCTGGGGCTGAGGCTGGGGCTGAGGCTGGGGCTGGGGCTGAGGCTGGGGCTGAGGCTGGGGATGAGGCTGGGGATGAGGCTGGGGCTGAGGCTGGGGATGAGGCTGGGGCTGAGGCTGGGGATGAGGCTGGGGCTGAGGCTGGGGATGAGGCTGGGGATGAGGCTGGGGATGAGGCTGGGGGCTGAGGGCTGGGGCTGAGGCTGGGGATGAGGCTGGGGATGAGGCTGGGGTGGGGATGAGGCTGGGGATGGGGCTGGGGATGGGGATGAGGCTGGGGATGAGGCTGGGGATGAGGCTGGGGATGGGGCTGGGGATGGGGATGAGGCTGGGGATGAGGCTGGGGATGAGGCTGGGGATGAGGCTGGGGATGGGGCTGGGGATGAGGCTGGGGATGGGGCTGGGGATGGGGATGAGGCTGGGGATGAGGCTGGGGATGAGGCTGGGCTGGGGATGAGGCTGGGGATGAGGCTGGGGATGAGGCTGGGGCTGAGGCTGGGGATGAGGCTGGGGATGAGGCTGGGGATGGGGCTGGGGATGAGGCTGGGGATGGGGCTGGGGATGGGGATGAGGCTGGGGATGAGGCTGGGGATGAGGGTGGGGATGAGGCTGGGCTGGGGCTGAGGCTGGGGATGAGGCTGGGGATGAGGCTGGGGATGAGGCTGGGGCTGAGGCTGGGGCTGAGGCTGGGGCTGAGGCTGGGGATGAGGCTGGGGATGAGGCTGGGGATGAGGCTGGGCTGGGGCTGAGGCTGGGGATGAGGCTGGGGATGAGGCTGGGGCTGGGGCTGAGGCTGGGGATGAGGCTGGGGATGAGGCTGGGGATGGGGCTGGGGCTGAGGCTGGGGCTGAGGCTGGGGCTGGGGATGGGGCTGGGGCTGGGGATGAGGCTGGGGATGAGGCTGGGGATGAGGCTGGGGCTGAGGCTGGGGGCTGAGGCTGGGGATGAGGCTGGGGCTGAGGCTGGGGGCTGAGGCTGGGGATGAGGCTGGGGATGAGGCTGGGGCTGAGGCTGGGGATGAGGCTGGGGGCTGAGGCTGGGGATGAGGCTGGGGATGAGGCTGGGGGCTGAGGCTGGGGATGAGGCTGGGGCTGGGGCTGAGGCTGGGGCTGGGGCTGAGGCTGGGGCTGAGGCTGGGGATGAGGCTGGGGATGAGGCTGGGGCTGAGGCTGGGGATGAGGCTGGGGATGAGGCTGGGGATGAGGCTGGGGCTGAGGCTGGGGATGAGGCTGGGGCTGAGGCTGGGGATGAGGCTGGGGATGAGGCTGGGGATGAGGCTGGGGCTGGGGCTGGGGCTGAGGCTGGGGATGAGGCTGGGGATGAGGCTGGGGCTGGGGATGAGGCTGGGGATGGGGCTGGGGATGGGGATGAGGCTGGGGGATGAGGCTGGGGATGAGGCTGGGGATGGGGCTGGGGATGGGGATGAGGCTGGGGATGAGGCTGGGGATGAGGCTGGGGATGAGGCTGGGGATGAGGCTGGGGATGGGGCTGGGGATGAGGCTGGGGATGGGGCTGGGGATGGGGATGAGGCTGGGGATGAGGCTGGGGATGAGGCTGGGGATGAGGCTGGGGCTGGGGATGAGGCTGGGGATGAGGCTGGGGATGAGGCTGGGGATGAGGCTGGGGCTGAGGCTGGGGGATGAGGCTGGGGATGAGGCTGGGGATGGGGCTGGGGATGAGGCTGGGGATGGGGCTGGGGATGGGGATGAGGCTGGGGATGAGGCTGGGGATGAGGCTGGGGATGAGGCTGGGGATGAGGCTGGGCTGGGGGCTGAGGCTGGGGATGAGGCTGGGGATGAGGCTGGGGCTGGGGCTGAGGCTGGGGATGAGACTGGGGATGAGGCTGGGGCTGAGGCTGGGGATGAGGCTGGGGATGAGGCTGGGGATGAGGCTGGGGATGAGGCTGGGCTGGGGCTGAGGCTGGGGATGAGGCTGGGGATGAGGCTGGGGCTGGGGCTGAGGCTGGGGATGAGGCTGGGGATGAGGCTGGGGATGGGGCTGGGGATGAGGCTGGGGATGAGGCTGGGGATGAGGCTGGGGATGGGGCTGGGGATGAGGCTGGGGATGAGGCTGGGGAGTGCCTGCCCTGCTTTGAAACTCCCTCTGCTCTTGTTGTTCATGGTGGTTTGTATGAGCAATTTTGGGATGGAGAGAGCAGTGAGGAAGAGGAGCTAGCTACCACGGCAGGCTCTACGTGGCGTTCCAGAGGGTACTTTAAAATCCATCTCCAACTCTAAATGACAGACCACCACTCAACTGCAATCAACCTGAATGTGGCCCAACCACACCGTAACCCAAAGAAATAAACAGTCAGATAATGAAAGCAGACAAGTTATGCTGGGAAATCATTTCTCTCTTCCGACTCTCCCCACATTCTCTCTCATGTATTCTTACAGGCTACGCTTTCTATTCTGTCTTTAGAGACTTGAAGGGGAAAGTAGCACAAACATGTTCACTAAGTGATGTGGGAAATGTTATGTTAAACAGCAGCAGCAGCAGCAAGCAGATAAGTTAGTTTGATACACAGACAGACTTGTTTCTGTCTAGATGCTTAGAAAAAAAAGAGTGCTATGTGGCACAATTTGTCTCTGTAGGAAAACCCCTGAAAATAGGCTCCAGATAGAACCCTTTCAGGTCAGATAGAACCCTTTCAGGTCAGATAGAACCCTTTCAGGTCAGATAGAACCCTTTCAGGTCAGATAGAACCCTTTCAGGTCAGATAGAACCCTTTCAGGTCAGATAGAACCCTTTCAGGTCAGATAGAACCCTTTCAGGTCAGATAGAACCTGGGTTCCAAATATAACCTTTTCAGAGGATTTCCATACAGGGACAAGTGGTGCCAGATGTGGTGCCAGAAGTGGTGCCAGACAACCACTCTTTTTTTTTTCTGAGAGCGTAATGTGTGACACTTACCCCTTACCCATCACCCATGTCAGTCTCACAAAAATCTTCCTGTCAAAAGTTGTGCTGCGGAATAGATTTTTATTGTCCTCTTTCTCTAACTGCAGGTATCAGAACATATTAACTGTTGAAGCATTTTACTGGGACATTAATATCCTATTTTCACATGTTTATGTTCCTGTAACATATGTTTAGCATAAAGCAATTTATTACTATGGAATTTCGTATATATTTATTTGAGAAGTTTAATTGTTTGAATTAGAAGAGCTTTGTAATCAAAAACCTCTCTTCGTGTGATTTTATATACCATTCCATTACTTTTTAAGGTTTAAAAGGCTAAAGGTAGGTTGTGAATTTCTTCATCCACACTGTAATCTCACTATCAACTCATCCATAATATAATCTCATGTTGAAGTTGGTAAACCCCATTGTAAACATTGTATAAGAATAATTTATAGCCAATAGGTGTTCGAAAACTAAATAAAATCCAAACTGATAATAAGGGACTTCTCAATAAATAACTGAATTGAAACATAGATTTTATGATAATCAAATTTATTATGACCTTATGATTTTGCAGTTGAATAAATTCAGTGAATGACAGGGAATCATAAATAGTTCCTGTATGGTACAGCCCATGTTTCCACGTTCCTAAAAACATTTAACTACAAATTGTATCCAAACAGTTTAATCTAGATCCAAACATTTTTGGGTTAAGAATCCCAATATTTAATGGGAAACATGAACATCTGAGATATAAATAATATTAGTACTGCAAACACTTTAATCACCCAGTACGAAGAACTAGATGCCCAACCACAGTACTTCTTTTTTAATCTTACCTCCTTAAAAATCCTCACCTCGGTTAAAAACACATGTTTTTCTAACGTGTAACTTTGTACAAGACATGCAGGAACAAATGACTGTAAAACGTCAATTCTATAAAGCCATGAGATGGTACGAAGATCGTGTTGCACAATTGACATTCTACTTGGTGAAAGATGATTTAGAATAGGCTATTAGCGGGTTTGAGTTGAAAATAAGTATGAGCCATTTGTTGCAAAAATATTTTCTATAGATTCCTTCAAAACTTAATCCAAACACATGTATATTTGCATAAATTATGAATTAGTTTAGGCTGCAACATATTCATAATGGTGTGTATTTATCCAGATCTGCCACTAGTGTGGTTCATGGATACAAACTATACATTTTAGTTTTCAAAAGCTCATAAATACGCAAAGGTTAGTCAAAGTGATTTAAAGTTTTTTGACATAGTTCTTACAAACATTTCTAACAATTACATAAGCATAAGCATATTTCTCACAACAACCCCCGACTATTTGGTGTCCAGTTTTATCAGTCCCAATTATGAATAGATGTCTTGAATAAAAACATTGCAATTTATTATCTTATTATCCATATTAGTGAACAGTATTGCAACATTAAGGCTAATATGGTTAGGAGGTATTTCCCTGGCTACCAACAAAAATGTGTTTTCCCCACTCCATTGAACCAAAGGCGTATTGAAGACTTGCTCCCCCACCCCCTACTCTCTCTCATACACAAACACATCCATCCGCGGTGTAGAAGCGTATGGAAGGGGATGGGGAGGGGGTTGGGTGATGAGGAAACGGGTTGATATGCCCTGGAAGTAATTCTTTCGCCCCAAAACACAAGGTGAAATGGGACCACCAGAGCATCGCACGTGGGACCCGCACTACACATTCCAGAGCTGATGGCATTTGAGTGAAGAGCTGAACTTGTTGCACTTCTGTGTGTGTGACCTCTGTGTGTGGTGTTATTTTGTAGCAGTAGAATTTAAGTCCCCTAAGATATGAAAAGTTACTGGAGAGTAATATATGTTTTGATGTGTTCATATGTAAAAAAACAACAACAACAAAAAAAAAAACATAATTTAGCTACTCAATTTAGTATAATGTTTGATGGTGTGCATGCACAGTTAATTAATGAGACGAGTTTTCATATAGTTTTAAACATTTTAATAAGTTTATTTTACCATTTAAAACATATATAGGCCACTTGAAATTATATTTCGAAGAGTTACTTATAAAATCACATTAATTATGAATAATTCCACAAACTTTAAATTCTCTATATATTTCGAAATGCTTCGTTCAGTATTATAAAACCCAAACATAAACGAATAAACAGACCAATATGATTAAAGCAATGAGTGGGATTACTTGCAAAGCACAGAAGTAGGCTACTAGTTAGTAAAACATAAGGCTATCTATAGGCCTATAAACTTGCCTCTGAATATAATCAATGTGTAATGGTTGATTAAGCAATATTGTGAAAATATTTGAGATTGGTGTTTTGACATAAAACACGTCTTTATTCAATACATATGCCCCAGTTATCATATTCAGCACAAACAATGCCAAATCAATAGGGTATAATAACATGTATATCGAAAATAAAATTAATATTCTTCAAATATATAGGCCTGGTGATCAGAATAATAGTTATACTATAATTATGATATATGTGAAATTGTAATATAAATGCTTATTTATCTTGCTTTGTTTACCCATTTATTTCTTATTATATTAAGTCTGTCTAAAGTTTAAATATCTCTGTTAGTTATGTACACTGATAGGGTAGACTGCAGTTGAATCAATTATATATTGCCATGACAGTTATTGGAGAGAAAAAAAACAGTCAATCTAGAACGATAAAAAAAAGAGTACGCTGCATGTCCCTAGTAAAAAAAGTTTGCGAAAGTGGCCTGACGTCACACTCCCACAATGCTCGCGCCCCTTAACTCTGCTGCAGCCTGAGAGCGAGACAGACACACTCAGGCCCAGAATATAGAAAAATTATAGAAAAAATTGGAAAAAATAATAAAACAACAGATCGAGGGGAGAAAGACCGTGAACGGTGGCGTGGGGTCTCCCACCGTAGGTTTGCGAATAGTAGGTGATGGAATGTTACCGGGGTTCCATGTGAAATTGACTAATGCGGCGCTGGAAACTTTTTGGTGGGTAACTGCTCGTTTTTTGTAAGACCTCATAATGTGGCTGCTCGTTCTGATGTGTGCATGTTTTGTTTAATACGTTTTAAGAATATTACAGCAACTTTCTTCAATGATAATCGATAGTTTGATGTTGACGACATTTTAATTAACAGGGATCTATTGTAGTTGTTCTGCAATCGGACATGTTTTAATTTAGCTTATTTTGTGGAAGTATGTAAGCGTCGGGGTATTTAATTTTTAATTACGCGATCGCCTCTTCGCTCGAAGCTTTGTCGATAAATGTGTTACAAATGTAAATCATTGAAGTTGTAAACATTTTGCATTGTGTCAATGATAGCTTTGGCAATGATGATTGATGTTCAGTGCAAGTTTTCTGCGAATTGCAGAATTTTAAAGAATTTCCGAATATTTATGATGGTGAGCGTGCTCCTGCAGAAGAAGAGCGAGGGAGATAGAAGAGGGAACGTCCCTGTTGTATTTGAAAGAGTAAACAACTCTGATTTTAAAAAAGTACCTACACATGTCACATTCGATGTTTACTTGCACCATATCCTAATTCATGGAAGTTGTTGCTTGATATCTAGGCGCTCAAAATCGTCACATTATAGAAGTGTAGAACTATTTGAGTGTTTTCCTTCGACTGTTCGTCCACGCTGCAATGGCTTGTGTCATTTGTTTGTCGCTGATCGGATGTTTCTGGCGGATTGAGGGGCTGTGTGACTTTTGTGTCTCTTGCCTTGTGTGTGCCTTGTAAGGGCTAAATACTACCCCTTTGGAGGGGGGCAGGGTCATGTTATGGATGCGGGAGGGAGCTCAGCTCATTTCATATGCACACTGATACACTTGTGATTGTTTGCTGTTTTGTTGTTGAACTTTGTTATTTCGTTTCAAACTGTTTTGTCAAACAACATTAGGCTCTAAGAAAACATATTCTGATAAGCAACATGAGGTTATGTTGTCTGCAGTGGCTGATCTAATTGATTAGCTTGAATATTTTAGGCATGGGCCTAATTTTGTATTTGGAAGTGTTTCGATTATTTTCATGTTTTGATGTAGCCTACATTAGCACGCAAACATAACACTTCCTGTGATTATTATTACATTTAAGTCATTTAGCAGACGCTCTTACCCAGAGCGACGTACAGTTAGTGAGTGCATACATTTTTCATACTGGTCCCCCGTGGGAATCGAACCCACAACCCTGGCGTTGCAAGCGCCATGGTCTACCAACTGAGCTACACGGGACTATATACACGGGACTACTATGTCAAGGATCAACATATTAGGCTAATATGACGTGCATTACATTGTTACGACAGAGAACGTTGTGTGCGGATAGATAGGCTATATGATTATTCGTTATCAATTGGACAAACCCACGTTGCAATAACAGAATGGAGCCTGAAACATTGAGCAACATGTCAAAACTCCTGTGACTTTAGTGTCTGTTAGAGGCTCCAATTTACTTTTAGTAGTTCCAGTAATTTCAAGTTTTACATTAATAAACGAGTCTACTTTATTATTAGGCTATCAATGCTATTGCTAACTGCTTATTGAATGTTCGACGACCTATATAGGCTTTCCGTGTGAAAGTAAGGCTACTTGCCTTAATGTAAGCCATTAGATACAATGTTACTTCATTTGGCAACTAATTTGGCAAACATTGTATGCTACATAAACAACATGCGTCCCTGAAAAATTAAACAGTCTACTGTAGGATAGTTAGCCCAATGTCTAGCCTACCAAATAATCACCACCACGAATTGGAGGCAACAAATAGCCTACTCGCCGTTATGGCAGGTCTGACACGAGCATGCTCACTCCATCAAGGCCTCATTTCCACTGCCTCGAGACACATAATAAGGAAATGGAAGCGAGAACGTCACGAGACATTGCTTTTGTTATTGACAATAACAATGCAAGTGCAAGTTGAGACGCATGTGTTGGTGTTTGTTCTTTTTCCACATTATTTCTGAGTGAGTATATCCTCACAAAATACCGAATTCTGTGACAGCAAGACTTAGATCAAACTAAAGTATTATATAACAACGTGTTAACATGATGGACGTATAGGCTACAAAGTAATATGGAATATTTACATATATTGTGGATATAGCCTACTTCTGCAAAAGTATATTTGTAACTCCACAACAAATGGAGTTACAACTCCACAACAAATGGAGTTAGTTTTCTCTCTCTCCAATAGTCAGTAGAACTGCTCAAAACAAACCTTTGTGACAAGGACAATTTGAACAGAAATGTTCATGTAAACATTTCAAAGTTAAACAGCATTTAGAAGTATATATTCTTTGTGGAAAAGACAGTTTATGACTTAACAAATAACCTGGTACTATCACATTACACTTTATTTAATATATTGGTTTTTCCTCACCCTTGTTTTTGTAGATAACGATAACTATGTTTTCTTTAGCAGTAGGTACGTTTTCATGGATAAACATTTTGAAACACTATAGTTGAACGTCTTCTTCTGATGACCTTACACCTGAGTTTATTGTGTGTGGTGGGAAGGTAACGAGTTACACGTTTGCCTTTGTGATAGAGAAATGTTTTTGTGTGTGGTGGAGGGAGGGTCTCCTCTCTTCCTCTGGAAATGTCCCACAATCCCCTTCACCTCTGTGGGTCGGAGGCTGATTTCCATGAGAAAAGAGCATGAGTTAGGGTAATGGGAAGGACAGCCCTCGGAGAGGACACATGGTAGTTAGTAACCAGGAACAGCTCTGATTCTAATTATTTGTATTTCTTCACCTTCTTTGGGGAGCACTGAGGAGTGGCGAGGCTGGTGGGGACCGTGGGTTCACGTAAGAATGGACGTTAGCATCAGGGACGGCAACAACATTGTTCTATTTGTCGTTTTATCAGCGTGAGAAAACCAGGCAGATTGGGAGCCTGAGGACCGCTGCGGATCGTGGGGCATTAGAAGTAGTCTGTCTCTCAAAGTGTGTGCGCGTGTCAACCGAGAAGGGAAAGAGGATCTATTTGTGTTTTCCAACGTTTCACACACAGTAGCCGGGCTGACTGTTGAACCCTGTGGTTGTTTTGGTCACTCCAACTCAGCCCATAAAACTGGAAAAGGGTGAGGAGGGTGAGAGAGATAACATCAGAGCCATGTTCACAGGGCTAATATCACTCCCAACAGATCCCCAGCGAGAGCTGGTGAACAGTCTAGCACCATAGAGATAGATTCCCATCTGGATCAAAACAGATAGCGATGGGCAACATGATTCATCATACAAACAAAGCTGTTGTGTTTATTTGATCAAAGTACTTATGGAATTTCATCTATTTCTAAGGTTGAGTTAATATGTGACATGTATTTAATGTTTGGATATCACAGTTTTATTTTCCTAAAGAGTTTGTCAGCTTTGTTTTTGATTCCAAGCTGTTCAATACTTGTTGTTGTATCCTTTTCATTATGGGTAAGCTATTGCCTGTTATATAATTTAGGCAAAGACAAGAGTTGGTGAAACATGAGAATGTTCTCAGAATGAATGCTGTTGCTGCCCTCAGGACATGATCCAGCCAGTTTTCCTTCAATTCTCAAAGAGGTTTTAGAACATTCTTTCATGGCAATGCTATGGCAGAGAGGAGAGTGATGCTGTCTGGATAAAAGACTGACAGGAAACAGAACTCCTGTATGCGTATGAGAACACACGCGCAGAGGCACGCTCACATGCAAGCACACATGCAAGCACACGCGGACACACGCAAGCACGGACACGCGCACGCAAGGACACACACACACACACACACACACACACACACACACACACTCACTCATATGTAAGCATGTGTGCTTACATACAGATGTAGGATCTTAATTTGAGCCAGTTTGCTACAGCAGGAAAAGAATCCTGCAGCATCAGGAAATGTGAGTTATTATGTGAATTATAATTAATGGACATTTTCTGTAGGGGTTGATACATTTTCGTTAGGACAAATCAAGTCTGACATTTTAAAGTGTAAATTACAAACGTTAGAAGCCTTTTTAAACCTTGAATACACTACAAGTTTGCATTTCCTGCTGTGCAGGAAAAGTCTCAGCAACAAAAGAGTGATCAAATTAAGATCCTACATCTGTACACTCATAAACATATGACACACACAGCCACACACACACACATTTTCTCACGTACAGTACATGCAGAGTGGTAGACGTTTCTTTGGGCCGTTGCACATTCTGATGGCCCTTGCAGTGTGCATGTCTGAAATAGTAGGATGACGCTAGATGCTTGAACCACATACTGCCACTTTTCCTTGTGGATCTTTTTCTGGGAAGAGCAGGGCAGCTGGGGCTTTTCAGGACCTAGTTCCATCCATCATAAAGCACCCACGGTTTACACACACTTACACCCCTCAGGGCCACTTCCTGCATGATGTCTACTTTAGATGTATTACCTGTCTTTACTCTCCGCAGTAAACACACTGTTGGTTTTAGGGGCTTCGCTGTAACTTCATTGTTTGAGGAAGAGTTTAAACCTCAAAACACACTGGAACGTCTCATGGTTCTTTCCAAACATAGTGTTGATGAGATCAGTTGATTTATAACTGGTATCTGAGGTTCCAAGTTGGTAATTGATTAAGCTGATAGATAGATAGATAGATAGATAGATAGATAGATAGATAGATAGATAGATAGATAGATAGATTTAGTCGACTGGTCGACTGTTTTGTCGATAGGTTGTTGGTCGACCGATGATTTTTTAGTCGAGCAGTTGCAAAAAAATAAATACAATTATGGCAGTCTTGATTCATGCCTGTCTCAGTGGACTAATCCATTGCGGAGGCCGCGGGGATGGCACACCATTATCACCAGTAGTACATTTACCCTTAATTCCCATAATTTCTAATCTACAATGTCTGTTTGGTTACCATAATTGCTGTTAATGCATTCAATATATTATTATTATTACAGTCTTTTACAGTTCACATTGTCAGAGTGGACACGTTGTTTGCAGAGCGCACAACCTAGGCTACACTTGTGAGAAACAGGTTTTGTTTTATTTCATTCCATTTACGAGTTCTGTCAATTTATTCATTATGTTTTGTTTGGAGCGCTTCTGTCAAGGTTGAGTAAGGACGCGCACCTGATTACGCATAGAAGTAGGCCTAGGCTACGTGGCCTGCGCACAAATGTAGGCTTATAAATTTGCCCATTTGGGGATCTGATAGTATTTCTGATTGTTTTAACTCACCACCCCTAATGAGCTGTGGAGCTTCTCAAAGTAATATTTTCTTCACCTCAAATAGCAAGCAAACAAAGTCTGTTTTTACATCCATTGAGAATTATAATAATTCCTCAATGGAGCCTATTTGAAAAATCTTTACAGCTCTCTCCCTTTTGATAACCACTCGGCATGAAAGGGGGGAAAAAAATGTCATGCTCTGATCCGGTGGAAATGTCATAAAATAGGCCTACCTGATTACTTCTTATCCCTTGTGCAAATAAACTACAGCTGTGTCTGTCCGGAGCTCACTGGCCCAGGAAACGGAGGGTCCAAAATATTTTATGCAATGTTGCAAGTTTGTTAGCACAAGCTTGGCCTGGACCAAGTTGGTAGTAGATACAATGTTTCAAGCTCCTTGCAGACAGGCCATGCATAGCCAAAGTGATTTATTTTTCTACCTGCAGGCTGCAATGTTTTTTATTTGTTTGCTTTATGTTGGCTATTTTTACAATGGCAATAGAAGTTACTTTTATATTTGTATAATTTTAATTTAGATTTAGATAGAATTTGAATCACATGACAATGATTTTGAGATAGGAAGACTTTTTATTATAAAATAAATTAAACTGTTCCACGAAAATGTGCATATGAAAATCATAATTGGCACGCAGATCGGTAGAAATGGTAAGATAAATTGGAACTCCAAATAGAAAAGGTTGCCGACCCCTGGTGTAGCCTATTACCAGCAGCTTCGGGAGCGTAATGGCAGAATCTGCGAAGGCCAGCAGCAGCAGTGGGAGAAGGAGGTTCGGGAACAGGTTTTTTTCTTCTGGTTAGGCTATCTTGATCTCTGGCTCCCTCTTGAGTCATTTGTGTGTCTTAGTTATTTAATCACAGTGTGTTTAAAGCATCAGATAAGCTCAGTAGCCTACATATAGTTGATTTTATTAAAACACATATGTTTGAACATTTCGACCAGTCGATTGATCGAAAGAACAGACGACTCTTGGTCGACCAAGTTATTTTTTTTGTCGGGGACCTATCAGAGGTCAGAGGATCTATCAGAAACGTTTTGCCCTGAAGTCAAATGCATTGATTCGCTGTAGCTCAGTTGGTAGAGCATGGCGCTTGCAACGCCAGGGTTGTGGGTTTGATTCCCACGGGGGACCAGTATGAAAAAAAAAAAATGTATTCATTCACTAACTGTAAGTCGCTCTGGATAAGAGTGTCTGCTAAATGACAAAAATGTAGTACTGCTGTTATTTCCATGGCAATCACTCAGACAATAACCGAGGCAAGAGACTAAGAGCCAGGTTCAATTGCACATGCCAATATTTATGCAATATCTTTGTTTACAAACTACTGCCTGCGGACATGCTCACACTCTGAAAACTGATACCTGTGAGGTGAGCCTACCTGGCAGTTTTACGGCACACAAAGGGATTCTGTGATTTTATATGACCGTGGGGAATAGCTTTAGTGTGTAAGAACTGCAAAGCAGGTTCATTGTCATGATTTAACTGGATTTGAACCCAAATGCAGACAACTACCACGAGCCAGAGAAGGTTTAACAGGTTTATTTACAGAGTTCAATTTGTCCAGGTTTCCAATAATAGGGGAAGAGCAAGTCCAGGTTTACAGGGAGGGTAACAGATCCAGGTTCAGAGCAGGAGTGGTACCGTAACGTCCTAGTGTCCGTGGTGAGTCCAAAAGGGAGGTCCGGTAGTGGAAAGCAGGATGGTGGTGGCAGGAGTGAAGCGGAGGCAGGAGTCGGGTTCCAATAATCTGTGGAACAGGAGAAAAGTAACTAGAACAGGCCAAAAACACAAAGGGCGAAAACAAGCAGGTTGAGTCAACAGCGAAACTAACATGGTCGTCTTGACTATGATCTGACGATGAGTGGCAAGTTTGACCGGGTCTTAAAGGCTGAGGTGATTATGGTGAATGAGCTGCAGCTGGAACCCTGACTCCCGCACACCAGGCTTCACTCCTGCAATCAAGGACAGACAGAGGGGAGGGGGAGAGCAGAGAGAGAGAGCTACCTAGCAGCAGTAGGCCTAACATTCATTTGTATTGAGCCCTAACCAGGACCCTCAGTCTGGAGGCTAGTTGAGACAGACTGACAGTTTGTGGATCCTGAGCTTCACTATGCAAAACCTCTGATCATTCTCTATGATCCTTTCTAAAGATGCTAAGTTTAGCTAAGTGACAGGAGAACATGTAGGTCAGCATTTAAAGGGGTTTTTTAAATAATGAAAATAAGATGTACCTAAACGTTAGTCATATCCCTGACTAAGGCGGGAGTTATTCGTCTTAGCCTTGTAATACGTTAAACATGCAGCAATCCAGTTATGCTATCTTATGAGTCAGTGAATCAGAGGAAACCTGAAGGGAGGAGCCAACGAGTGGAGCGGCAGTAGTGAGAGTAACTCCTGATTCACACTCAGAGCAGAGTACAGTCAGACATCGGGTCTGGTGACACATTTCCCCCTCCCTTCCTCTCAAGTGATTTTTAGTAACCCCTCTGCAACCCCACCCTGCTCAACAATCCCAAACTAAAAAAATATAATTATGCCAACGAAAACATTCAACTCCCTTCTCAGACAAAAGACAAGAAAGGATCTCTCCCTACTAGAAAGGTGCAGAAAAACATAGAGTTTTAGGCTGTGTGAAATGATTTCAAATTATTTGGTAACTTTCAAAGCTCACAACATTTGGCCATGAAGTTTGAGGAAGAGGATGGCGAAGGAAAGGATACATACATTAAGATGAGGGAATATGAAAATTGTCTGAAGGTTGGATTGATAAATGTGGAGAGAACTTCATTAAGACATCAGAGTGCATGGGAGGTCAATCAGGTACCGCAGCTTTGCTCTGTGTTCAGGTGAACATGTGCTCTGTCCATTCAAGCCCAAGTTGAGTACATTCAGTTTCTGATTTAAGTCTGTCTGAACATGTCTTAATTCTGAACTGCTATAAATTAACTTACTGAATGAACCTACATTAATCAGTGGTTCATAGTTACATTTTAGTCATTTAGCAGATGCTCTTATCCAGAGCAACTTACAGGAGCAATTAAGGTTAAGTGCCTTGCTCAAGGGCACATCAACAGATTTTTCACCTAGTCAGCTCAGGGATTAGAACCAGCGACCTTTTGGTTACTATACGCACTACGCTCTTAACCACTAAGCTACCTGCCGTTACAACAGTTTTTCTATACCTGAGCGAGAGAAAAAAAAAAGTGCTACGTGAGGTGAAGCCGCTAACTCAGCATCCCTCACTTTTGGACGAGGGTTCCTAATTGGCTGCTCCTTGGACGAGGGTTCCTAATTGGCTGCTCATTGGACTAGGGTTCCTAATTGGCTGCTCCTTGGACGAGGGTTCCTAATTGGCTGCTCCTTGGACTAGGGTTCCTAATTGGCTGCTCCTTGGACGAGGGTTCCTAATTGGCTGCTCCTTGGACGAGGGTTCCTAATTGGCTGCTCCTTGGACGAGGGTTCCTAATTGGCTGCTCATTGGACTAGGGTTCCTAATTGGCTGCTCCTTGGACTAGGGTTCCTAATTGGCTGCTCCTTGGACTAGGGTTCCTAATTGGCTGCTCCTTGGACGAGGGTTCCTAATTGGCTGCTCCTTGGACTAGGGTTCCTAATTGGCTGCTCCTTGGACTAGGGTTCCTAATTGGCTGCTCCTTGGACTATGGTTCCTAATTGGCTGCTCCTTGGACGAGGGTTCCTAATTGGCTGCTCCTTGGACGAGGGTTCCTAATTGGCTGCTCCTTGGACTAGGGTTCCTAATTGGCTGCTCCTTGGACTAGGGTTCCTAATTGGCTGCTCCTTGGACTAGGGTTCCTAATTCCTCTTCTCATCTCTCCTTTGTGAACTTCCTCCGATCTCATCCTACCATTCTCATCCTCTCTCTCCTACCAGTAGTGTTGCTCCTCCTCTCTACCTGTCCTCTCTCTCATCAGTCTGTTCGTCCTATCTTGTCTTCCTCCTGGTAGGTCCTCTTCCATTCTTCCTCCTCTTTACCATATTCTTATTTCCTTATTTTCTTCTCCTTCTTCGAGGGCTTCTCTTCCCCCTCTCTCTTCTCTTAATATGGCAATACTACCCCATACACTTCATGAACACACACAAACACGTGGTTGACTGCATGTTGTAGTGCCCAGATGCACATACCTCCGCTCTCTTTTCCTCCCTCTCTCACATTTCTTCCTCTCCCTCCGTCTCCTTCTCCTCAAAGTCTTGGACAACAACAACACAAAGAAATGGAAGTGGAGTGACAACTGTGAGTCCTTTCTGTGTCCCCTCCAGGGCCAGTGTGAAGTTTTCAGTTTGATTGAAGGTCCCTTTTCTCTGGTGTCTGGTGTGAAAGCTGTCCTAATTGAATGATAAAGTGCCCTGAGATGGAGTCCAGTGAATAGACAACAATGCCCAGCCTGTGTGTGGTAGAGGGATTTTGGTTCACATCCAGCCTTTGCCTCTCTACTCCAAGAGAGGGCCTATTATAAAGCTCAATGCTGGACTTGGTCACGTGACCGCCTCTCTCTACCCTCCCCCCTCTGTACTGTGCCCTCCCTACCCCAGTGTGGGCTGGCCAATCGCAGGCCAGTGTGTCCTCTTCACACTGGCCATGTGGTTGAATGGCCTCATTTTTGCCAGCGACTGACTTTCTGCACATATCTCTGTGCTCACCGCCTCAGCTGCCTGCTGGACGCCACAGTGACAGGGGGAAAAGAGCTCATAGAGATACAACCACCAGAGAGGTTCTGCAAAACTCACCAGCTACGAATACCCTTAATTCACATTATGTAGTTTTGTCTATCTGGAATCAAAAAGGGTTCTACCTGGAACCAGAAAGGGATCTCCTATGGGGACAGCTGAAGATCCCTTTTGGAACCCTTTCTTCTGAGTGTATAGTAGAATGTCCTACGATGTAAATGGGGGAGGGGGGAGACAGTTGAAACGTTGTGTCTATCTAACGTTCGTATGTTTATGCTGTCTTTTACTGTTTTGCTGTGCAGTTGTGTTTTCGGGCTGCATCCCCTCAGCTACGGCTGGTTTCGTCCATTCTGTTTTGGTCTGTGAGCTATTTACGTACAAATGGAATTAGATTTGTTGTAGCCAGTGGTGTAAAGTACTTAAGTAAAAATACTTTCAAGTACTACTTAAGTAGTTATTTTGGGGTATCTGTACTTTACTTTACTATTTATATTTTTAACAACTTTTACTTTTACTTCTCTACATTCCTAAAGAAAATAATGTATTTTTTACTCCATATATTTTCCCTGACACCCAAAAGTACTTGTTACATTTTGAATGCTTAGCAGGACAGGAAAATGGTCCAATTCACACACTTATCAAGAGAACATCCCTGGTCATCCCTACTGCCTCTGATCTGGCAGACTCACTAAACACAAATGCATTGTTTGTAAATGATGTCTGAGTGTTGCAGTGTGCCCCTGACTATCCGTAAATTTTCAAAACAATAAAATCTGGTTTGCTTAATATAAGGAATTTGAAATTATGTATACTTTTACTTTTACTTTTTATACTTAAGTATATTTTAGCAATTACATTTACATTTGATACTTAAGTATATTTAGAACTAAATACTTTTAGACTTTTACTCAAGTACTATTTTACTGGGTGACTTTCACTTTTACTTGAGTAACTTTCTATTAAGGTATTAACTTTCTATTAACTTTTACTCAAGTATGACAATTGGGTACTTTTTCTACCACTGGTTGTAGCTGTTTAGTTATTTTTGTACATATTCACAAATACAGGAGATTCTTGAAGATGTGAATAGACTTTGATCTTGTCTTAACACCATACTGTGACTAGAGAGATATGTTTATTTAGTGGCCTTCTATTTCGCACCTCTGTCCAAATATTGAAGTACAGTACTTGCCAGTTGGTTGTGTTTTTGTGCTAAGGAAATAGGTGACCAGTTGATATCCCATAAGCCTCAGCTAGATGTCAGCCACTGGTGGATGAAGATTTAAATCAATCAATGCTTCATTTGTGTTTGACATGTTATTTGGAAAGTGAAGTTATCACTAGTACCCTTTCCTAAATGATTGTTATGTAATGAATAGTATGGAATGGGGATAATCAATGATTTGTATGTGTACAGTGTTTCCGCTAGGATCTTTTTCAGCAATGGTGGCAAAGTTACAAAATGTTGTTGTTTTAAAGCTAATTTCCTACAATTCTGCACATTTTGCCATGGGGCAGAGAGAACATGTTACAGTTTCAAAGGAAATGTCCTGCAATTCTACACATTTTGACATGGCTTATGTCACGTTCTTATGCTATCTGAGTGACTAAAACATTATAACAAAATCAATGGTGGCCCCCCAATGTTTTATTCTCCCTGACTCTAGTTTTTATTTAGGTGATTGTTAGAAATGATCATTGCAGTGGCAGCCACGATTTAGCAGCGGTGGTGTGTGGCTGCTAAATGCATATAGGAGAAACACTATGTGTATATGATGACATTATCCTGGCATTTACTATGTTACATGTTATGGTATTACTGAAAACCATATCTATGTTTAGGGGTCAGTGACAAAGAGATGTACTGTAGACTGAAGCTCATCTGGCATTGAGCAGAACCTCTGGTTAACTATTTTACCCCTCATCTGAAACCTAAACCTCCTTTTCCCCTGAGCAGTGCAGGGCTCCAAGCATTCCCTCCTTTCACACAAACACACACACACACACACACACACACACACACACACACACACACACACACACACACACACACACACACACACACACACACACAAAACAGCAGTTGTACTTGCAGTGTGCTGGAGGTAGTGAGGTGGAAGGCTAGTCATTCTAATGAGAGTGTTTATCTCTGGGGATGAGAAGAAAGGAGGAGGAAAGTGTTAAAATGTGTTAATGAATATGTCCTGAGCTGGGAGTCCCCCGGCCTTAATGAATGAATAACTCCTGAGCTGGGAGTCCCGCGGCCTTAATTAATGAATAACTCCTGAGCTGGTAGTCCCCCGGCATTAATGAATGAATAACTCCTGAGCTGGTAGTCCCCCGGCCTTAATTAATGAATATGTCCTGAGCTGGGAGTACCCCGGCCTTAATTAATGAATAACTCCTGAGCTGGGAGTACCCCGGCCTTAATGAATGAATAACTCCTGAGCCGGAGTCCCCGCCTTAATTAATGAATAACTCCTGAGCTGGGAGTACCCCGGCCTTAATGAATGAATAACTCCTGAGCTGGTAGTCCCCCGGCCTTAATTAATGAATATGTCCTGAGCTGGGAGTACCCCGGCCTTAATTTATGAATAACTCCTGAGCTGGGAGTACCCAGGCCTTAATTAATGAATAACTCCTGAGCTGGTAGTCCCCCGGCCTTAATTAATGAATAACTCCTGAGCTGGTAGTCCCCCGGCCTTAATGAATGAATAACTCCTGAGCTGGTAGTCCCCCGGCCTTAATGAATGAATATGTCCTGAGCTGGGAGTACCCCGGCCTTAATTAATGAATAACTCATGAGCTGGGAGTACCCCGGCCTTAATTAATGAATAACTCCTGAGCTGGTAGTCCCCCGGCCTTAATTAATGAATATGTCCTGAGCTGGGAGTACCCCGGCCTTAATTAATGAATAACTCCTGAGCTGGGAGTACCCCGGCCTTAATGAATGAATAACTCCTGAGCTGGTAGTCCCCCGGCCTTAATTAATGAATATGTCCTGAGCTGGGAGTACCCCGGCCTTAATTAATGAATAACTCCTGAGCTGGGAGTACCCCGGCCTTAATTAATGAATAACTCCTGAGCTGGGAGTACCCCGGCCTTAATTAATTAATAACTCCTGAGCTGGGAGTACCCCGGCCTTAATTAATGAATAACTCCTGAGCTGGTAGTCCCCCGGCCTTAATTAATGAATATGTCCTGAGCTGGGAGTACCCCAGCCTTAATTAATGAATAACTCCTGAACTGGGAGTACCCCGGCCTTAATGAATGAATAACTCCTGAGCTGGTAGTCCCCCGGCCTTAATTAATGAATATCTCCTGAGCTGGGAGTACCCCGGCCTTAATTAATGAATAACTCCTGAGCTGGGAGTACCCCGGCCTTAATTAATGAATAACTCCTGAGCTGGGAGTACCCTGGCCTTAATTAATGAATAGCTCCTGAGCTGGGAGTACCCCAGCCTTAATTAATGAATAACTCCTGAGCTGGGAGTACCCCGGCCTTAATTAATGAATAACTCCTGAGCTGGGAGTACCCCGGCCTTAATTAATGAATAACTCCTGAGCTGGGAGTCCTCCAGCCTTAATTAATGAATAGCTCTTGAGCTGGGAGTACCCCGGCCTTAATTAATGAATAACTCCTGAGCTGGGAGTCCCCCGGCCTTAATTAATGAATAACTCCTGAGCTGGGAGTACCCCGGCCTTAATTAATGAATAACTCCTGAGCTGGGTGTACCCCAGCCTGAATTCTCGTTCTCTTTACTGTCCTACACATGTTGTGTTTCCCCCTCTTGCCAACTCTCTTATACATGCCGATGCCGTTCCTCTCATGATACTGAAGAGAAATTCACCTGTAGAGTTAGTCCCATTGCCATCACTCGATCATGGAGGGGGATAGTCTGTCTCTGGTAGTCCTTATGGAAGAATGGCCACTGCTCTGCTCTGCTCTATAGAGTTGAGTTATCACCCCTCCTCTCCTGGTAGTCCTTATGGAAGAATGGCCTGCTCTGCTCTGCTCTATAGAGTTGAGGTATCACCCCTCCTCTCCCCATGTCTACAACCTCTGATCTGTTATCCAATGGCTGTAGCTCTGATACATAGACTCATCTGTGTCCTGTGACTGACCAGTGAGCCAGCTCCAGGTCATCAGTGTCCTGTGACTGACCAGTGAGCCAGCTCCAGGTCATCTGTGTCCTGTGACTGACCAGTGAGCCAGCTCCAGGTCATCTGTGTCCTGTGACTGACCAGTGAGCCAGCTCTAGGTCATCAGTGTCCTGTGACTGACCAGTGAGCCAGCTCCAGGTCATCTGTGTCCTGTGACTGACCAGTGAGCCAGCTCCAGGTCATCAGTGTCCTGTGACTGACCAGTGAGCCAGCTCCAGGTCATCTGTGTCCTGTGACTGACCAGTGAGCCAGCTCCAGGTCATCTGTGTCCTGTGACTGACCAGTGAGCCAGCTCCAGGTCATCTGTGTCCTGTGACTGACCAGTGAGCCAGCTCCAGGTCATCTGTGTCCTGTGACTGACCAGTGAGCCAGCTCCAGGTCATCAGTGTCCTGTGACTGACCAGTGAGCCAGCTCTAGGTCATCTAGTGTCCTGTGAACTGACCAGTGAGCCAGCTCCAGGTCATCTGTGTCCTGTGACTGACCAGTGAGCCAGCTCCAGGTCATCTGTGTCCTGTGACTGACCAGTGAGCCAGCTCTAGGTCATCTGTGTCCTGTGACTGACCAGTGAGCCAGCTCCAGGTCATCTGTGTCCTGTGACTGACCAGTGAGCCAGCTCTAGGTCATCTGTGTCCTGTGACTGACCAGTGAGCCAGCTCCAGGTCATCTGTGTCCTGTGACTGACCAGTGAGCCAGCTCCAGGTCATCTGTGTCCTGTGACTGACCAGTGAGCCAGCTCTAGGTCATCTGTGTCCTGTGACTGACCAGTGAGCCAGCTCTAGGTCATCTGTGTCCTGTGACTGACCAGTGAGCCAGCTCTAGGTCATCTGTGTCCTGTGACTGACCAGTGAGCCAGCTCCAGGTCATCTGTGTCCTGTGACTGACCAGTGAGCCAGCTCCAGGTCATCTGTGTCCTGTGACTGACCAGTGAGCCAGCTCCAGGTCATCTGTGTCCTGTGACAGTGCACATGGTTCAGTTACACCCAGAATAACTTACAGGATGCCAGGACCAGAGGGGTGTTTTCTGGTACATTAAGGCATCTAAATTTAGAATGTGTTTTTGGTTGTTGAGTCAATGAGACCATGACAATTTCAAGCATATATACACTACCGGTCAAAAGTTTTAGAACACCTACTCATTCAAGGGTGTTTCTTTATTTGGACAATTTTCTACATTGTAGAATAATAGTGAGGACATCAAAACTATGAAATAACACATATGGAATCATGTAGTAACCAAAAAAGTGTTAAACAAATCAAAATATATTTTATATTTGAGATTCTTCAAATAGTCACCCTTTGTCTTGATGACAGCATTGCACACTCTTGGCATTCTCTCAACCAGCTTCACCTGGAATGCTTTTCCAACAGTCTTGAAGGAGTTCCCACATATGCTGAGCACTTGTTGGCTGCATTTCCTTCACTCTGCGGTCCGACTCATCCCAAACCATCTCAATTTGGTTGAGATCGGGGGATTGTGGAGGCCAGGTCATCTGATGCAGCACTCCATCACTCTCCTTCTTGGTCAAATAGCCCTTACACAGCCTGGAGGTGTGTTGGGTCATTGTCCTGTTGAAAAAACAAATGATAGTCCCACTAAGCCCAAACCAGATGGGATGGCGTATTGCTGCAGAATGCCGTGGTAGCCATGCTGGTTAAGTGTGCCTTGAATTCAAAATAATTCACAGACAGTGTCACCAGCAAAGCACCCCCACACCATAACACCTCCTCCTCCATGCTTTACGGTGGGAAATGCACCTGCGGAGATCATCCTTTCACCCACACCGCGTCTCACAAAGACACGGTTGTTGGAACCAAAAATCTCCAATTTGGACTCCAGACCAAAGGACAAATTTCCACCGGTCTAATGTCCAATGCTCGTGTTTCTTGGCCCAAGCAAGTCTCTTCTTATTATTGGTGTCCTTTAGTAGTGGTTTCTTTGCAGCAATTCGACCATGAAGGCCTGATTCACACAGTCTCCTCTGAACAGTTGATGTTGAGATGTGTCTGTTACTTGAACTCTGTGAAGCATTTATTTGGGCTGCAATTTCTGAGGCTGGTAATTCTAATGAACTTATCCTCTGCAGCAGAGGTAACTCTGGGTCTTCCATTCCTGTGGCGGTCCTCATGAGAGCCAGTTTCATCATAGTGCTTGATGGTTTTTGCGACTGCACTTGAAGAAACCTTAAAAGTTCTTGAAATGTTCCATATTGACTGACCTTCATGTCTTAAAGTATTGATGGACTGTCGTTTCTCTTTGCTTATTTGACCTGTTCCTGCCATAATATGGACTTGGTCTTTTACCAAATAGGGCTATCTTCTGTATACCCCCCTACCTGGTCACAACACAACTGATCGGCTCAAACTCATTAAGAAGGAAAGAAATTCCACAAATTAACTTTTAAGAAGGGACACCTGTTAATTGAAATGCATTCCAGGTGCCTACCTCATGAAGCTGGTTGAGAGAATGCCAAGAGTGTGCAAAGCTGTCATCAAGGCAAAGTGTGGCTATTTGAAGAATCTCAAATATAAAATATATTTTGATTTTGTTTAACGCTTTTTTTGTTACTACATGATATGTGTTATTTCATAGTTTTGATGTCTTCACTATTATTCTACAATGTAGAAAATAGTAAAAATAAAGAAAAATCCTTGAATGAGTAGTATATTTAGGACACAGATGATCTGGAGTAGGTGCTATAAAACTTCTGACCGGTAGTGTATATATATATATAAAAAAAAGTTTTTTCAGAAAATGTAGGTAAGTTATCTCGCTAACATTGATTATGCTTTGTAGTTTACCCCTCAGGAGAGGTTAAGGCAGGGATTCTCAAAGTGGGCTCCATGGACCCCTGGGGCCTCAAAACATATATATACAAAATAGCTATATATTATTATATTATTATACTAACTCTACAGGTGATATAATATATTATATTTTACATTTTATTTTATTTTATGAATATTACTAAAAACAACAGATGAAACGAATGTTTATTTTTTGGAATAAGTTTAGAGGGTGTAATGCAATACAATGAACTAAAATATAAACTCAACATGCAACAATTTCAAAGATTTTACTGAGTTACAGTTCATATAAGGAAATCATTCAATTGAAATAAATTCATTAGGCCCTAGTCTATGGATTTCACATGACTGGGAATACAGATATGCATCTGTTGGTCACAGATATCATAAAAAAAAGAAAAAGTAGGGGCGTGGATCAGAACACCAGTCAGTATCTGGTGTGACCACTATTTGCCTCATGCAGCATGACACATCTCTTTCGCATAGAGTTGATCAGGCTGTTGATTGTGGCCTGTGGAATGTTGTCACACTCCTCTTCAATGGCTGTGCGAAATTGCTGGATATTGGTGGAAACTGGAACACGCTGTCATACACGTTGATCCAGAGCATCCTAAAAATGCTTAATGGGTGACATGTCTGGTGAGTATGCAGGCCATGGAAGAACTCAGACATTTTCAGTTTCCAGGAATTGTGTACAGATCGTTGCGACATGGGGCCGTGGATGAATGGCACAGGATCTCGTCACGGTATCTCTGTGCATTCAAATTGCCATCAATAAAATGTAAATGTTTTAGTTGTCCGTAGCTTATGCCTGTCCATACCATAACCCCACCACCACCACCATGGGGCACTCTGTTCACAACGTTGACAACAGCAAACCGCTCACCCACACGACGCCATATACGCTGTCTGCCATCTGTCTGGTACAGTTGAAACCGTGATTAATCCGTGAAGAGCATACTTCTCCAGCGTGCCAGTGGGGATGGAAGGTGAGCATTTTCCCACTGAAGTCGGTTACAACACCAAACTGCAGTCAGGTCAAGACCCTGGTGAGGACGACGAGCACGCAGATGAGCTTCCCTGAGACGGTTTCTGACAGTTTGTGCAAATATTATTAGGTTGTACAAACCAGCAGTTTCATCAGCTGTCCAGGTGGCTGGTCTCAGACGATCCCGCAGGTGAAGAAGCCGGATGTGGAGGTCCTGAGCTGGCGTGATTTCACGTGGTCTACGATCGTGAGACCTGTTTGACGTACTGCCAAATTAACATTAAATTCTCTGTCAACAGCTCTGGTGGACATTCCTGCAGTCAGCATGCCAATTGCACTCTCCATCAAAACTTGAGACATTTGTGGCATTGTGTTGTTGTGTAACAAAACTGCACATTTTAGAGTGGCCTTTTATTGTCCCCAGCACAAGGTGCACCTGTGAAATGATCCGCTTCTTGATATGCCTCACATGTCAGGTGGAAGGATTACTTTGGCAAAGGAGAAATACTCACTAACAGGGATGTAAACAAATTTGTGCACATAATATGGAGAGAAATAAGCTTTTTGTGCGTATGGATCATTTCTGGGATCTTTTATTTCAGCTCATGGGAGAGCACTTTACATGTTGCGTTATATTTATGTTCAGTATAATATTATTAATCTACAATTTATGTTCTTAACCCTGGGCAACATGGGCCTGGGAGGATCATAGGGATGTTGGTTTCCACAGTACTCCACCAATGATCAATTTTTCAACTCAATACTTCTTGTATTCCCCAAAAAAGTATTTAAAAAAACATAAATGCACTGTAATTTAAGCTTTAAAACTGCCTCATGGCAAAATGTGTAGAATTGCAGGATATTAGCTTTAAAGCTGCAACAACAAAAAATCTCTCTGCCCCGTGACAAAATGTGTAGAATTGTAAGAAATTTGCTTGGAAACTGCAAGGTTTTCTCTGCGATGCCAAGAGATGGACCTTTAAAATGTTCCTTCCCAGTTTGTTGAGCCATGCACTGCTAAGGTCATAGTACAACTCCTTGTATACTATTTCTATTGTATTCTATTTTTATTACGCAATTGCTGAAATATCACATGCCTTACTTTTATTGTCCTGCAGTAAAATCAGGATTATCCCTCTACTGCCATTCATTCCAATTAGACTGGTTTGGATTTCTCCCTGACCAATATGGCTGCCATTTCCACCCCATTCTGGAACTTTGAGGGTTTATGACATAGCCCCTCCAGTAATTTAATAGGATCTTTATGGTCTGAACTCGATCTTCTCATAAACTCCCTTTCTGTGGTTCTCTCTCTCTCTCTCTCTCTCTCTCTCTCTCTCTCTCTCTCTCTCTCTCTCTCTCTCTCTCTCTCTCTCTCTCTCTCTCTCTCACCCATATCAAAACCGCTCTCTCTCTCTCTCTCTCTCTCTCTCTCTCTCACCCAAATCAAAAACCGTGGATTGATGGCAGCTTAGTCGGGAAACTAAAGGAGAGATATGCTGCTTATAAACACGGCAAGGTGACCGGGGACAATTGTATGCTTAAACAGTATAAATACGACCTACGCAGTTCGATCAAGATGATGAGACACAAGTATAGGGACTTAGTGGAGGAGCAATTCAGAGGGTCGGACACGAGGCGTACGTGACAGTAGCTTCTAACCATCACGGATTACAAAAAGAAAAGCAGTCACGTCGTGGACACCAACAGCGCCCTACTGGACGAGCTAAACACCTTTTTCTCACGCTTTGAGCATAACGACTGAGCTGCCGAGGACAGCCCCTGAGGACAATGAGGGCTACGTGCTTACGGGCTCCACGGAGGACTGTGTAAGTAATTCAAGCGTGTTAACCCTTGCAAGGCCGCCTGCTCAGATGGCATCCCAAGCCACGCCCTCAGAGCATGTGCAGACCAGCTAACTGTTGTGTTTTCAGACATTTTCAATCTCTCTCTAGCTCAGGCCGTTATCCCCTCCTGCTTCAAGATGTCCACTATCATTCCTTTGCCCAAGAAAGGGAAAGTAACTGAACTCAATGACTACCGACCCGTAGCACTCACTTCCGTCATCATGAAGTGCTTCGAGAGGCTAGTCAAAGACCACATCACCTCCTCCCTCCCCGATACACTTGACCATCTCCAATTTGCTTACCCGCCCTGACAGATCCACGGACGATGCAATCACCATTGCACTGCACACTGCCCTCACCCACCTGGTCAAAAGGAATGCATATGTGAGGATGCTGTTCATTGACTACAGCTCAGCCATCAATACCATAGTGCCCCTCTAAGCCCACCATAAAGCTCACGGGCATGGGACTCAACTCCTCCCTTTGCAACTGGGTCCTGGACTTCCTGACGGGCCGTCCCCAGGTGGTGAAGGTAGGCAACATTACCTCCTCCACACTGATCCTCAACACGGGGATCCCACAGGGGTGCGTCCTCACTCCCCTCTTATACCACCTG
Organism: Coregonus clupeaformis; assembly: GCF_020615455.1. NCBI lineage: Eukaryota > Metazoa > Chordata > Actinopteri > Salmoniformes > Salmonidae > Coregonus > Coregonus clupeaformis. The sequence goes on from NC_059221.1 coordinate 39,972,182, forward strand.
CATACCCATGACTGCGTGGCCACTGATGATACGACAGTAGTAGGCCTGATTACCAACAGCGATGAGACAGCCTACAGAGATGTAGGCACTCTGACGGCGTGGTGCCAGGTAAACAACCTCTCCCTCAACGTCAGCGAAAACAAAGGAGCTGATTGTGGACTTAAGGAGGAACCAGGCTGGGCACGCCCCCATCCTCATCAATGGGGCCGCCGTGGAGACGGTCAAAAACACTTCAGAAGAGCTGAAATGGTCAAACCACACGGGCACCGTGGATGTCGTGGAAGAAGGCACGACAGCGACTCTTCGAGTTCAGGAGGCTGAAAAAATTGGATCTGTCCCTGAGGGCCCTCACAGTGTTCTGTAGGAGCACCATCGAGAGCATACTGTCAGGCTGCATCACAGTCTGGTACGGCAACTCCACTGCCACTAACCACAAGGCTATACAGAGGGTGGTACGCTCAGCCGAACACACCATTGGGTGCACACTGCCTGCCCTCCAGGACACCTATAACACCAGGTGTCGCAGGAAGGCCAAGAAGATCATCAAGGACCTCAGCCACCCGAGCCACGGCCTGTTCCATGGTCTGGGTAGAAGCTATTGGCCAGTCGGACAGTTCTTGCCATGATGCTCCTATACTGCCCGCGTCTCAGTGATGGAAGCGGAGAGAACAGGCCGTGGCTCGGGTGGCTGAGGTCCTTGATGATCTTCTTGGCCTTTCTGCGACAGCTGGTGTTGTATAGCAACCACTAGGTAGCTACCTGCTCCCCCTGTCAAGCTCCTGCCCCCCTGGACTTCCTCTCTGTCATATCTCTGGCAGAGCCTGCAGCCTCTGGTAAAAAAAAATTCAAAGAATGCAAGCTACCCAGTGCCCATTTTCAAGGTCCTGTTTATACAAGAATCCCCCCTTGCACATCCTTCAAAAGCAGAAGGAAAAGAACATAAGACTGCGTTTTCAAACAGCTAACCAACATTAGGGAAATTAGGAGTTGATTGGCAGGAGCAAAGAAAAAAACTCTCCATTGAAACCTTTAGATTTCTATAAACACAACCGGGTGAACAATGCCTGTTGTTTTAAGCACAGCTGACGTTGCCAAACTTAGAGATTGTTTGTTGCTGACCCCGTATGAAAAAGAGAGAGGGGGAAACAAAGCGCCCGTGCGGCCTGTTGCCGTGGTTGTGGATATGTTAGCTCACAGACAAAAAAAACACAATCCTGTTTTTCTGTGGGCTACTTTCGTCATCATTCACTGCACATTCACAATTGTTTCAAATGAAGAAATGTGTCAGTTTGTTGGTAACACTTTGCATTAGGTTACCATTTATGCAGGGTTTGTAAGTAACCTAATGAATTAGCTTTGTACTAACAGTGTCACCAACCTTTTTTGGAGAGAGTTGTATTTCCCCAGAAAACAGGAGGTTGGTGGCACCTTTAATTGGGGAGGACAGGCTCGTGGTAATGGCTGGAGCGTAATAGGTGGAATGGTATCAAATACATCAAACACATGGTTTCCATATGTTTGATGCCATTCCATTTGCTCCGTTCCAGCCATTATAATGAGCTGTCCTCCCCTCAGAAGCCTCCACTGCCCCAGAACAATGTAGATGATCATTAGAAATCACAACATCATCGGGTGGCTTGGATTGACCAATCAGCACACCCGCCAGAAAAAGATAGGACTACTATTGTCTTAGGAAACCGGCTGAATAAACACTGCCTTTATTATTGACTGTGATCAGAGGCTTTATGCCCAGTCCAAGTACATCCTATCATCTTAAAAAAGAGTATCATATATGTCGACTAAAACCATTTGTTGGATTTGTGCCTTTCTGTCACACCCTGGCTCTGGGGACTCTATATGTTGAGCCAGGGTGTGTAGATTCTATGTGTTCTTGTTCTATGTCGGTATTCTAGAGTTGTGTATTTCTATGTTGGCCAGAGTGGTTCTCAATCAGAGGCAACGAGTGTCAGCTGTTGCTGGTTGTCTCTGATTGGGAACCACATTTAAACAGGCTGTTTTCCCACAGTAGTTGTGGGATCTTGTTCCGTTTGGTTTGTTCCGTGTTGGTTGTTTAACCTAGGACGTCACGTTATTCGTTTATTGTTTTGTTCGTGTTATCACTTTGGATAATAAAGTATGTTTGCCTTCAACGCTGCGCCTTGGTCCTCCTCCTTCGACGATCGTGACACTTTCATCCTTTGAATCCTTTAAAATTCTAAATTAAATGGTAATCTTGTACCTGGACAATCAATTAAACAATGTCAATGATAAAAATATATAAAATAATTAAATAGTCTGCACCATCAGTTTATAAATGTTTATAAATAATGTATACATTATTCATGAACAAAATATGAACAGATTATTAATCCTTACTGACCACTCATTTTATAAAATGATAAAAATGGTCAACTTCTAAACCTGATTTTTTTTTTGATAATCTGTTCTTGAGCTACAGTAATGAGTAGGTCTACCTGAGATGTCTGTCAGTTAAAACAACATTAATGAGTAGGTCTACCTGAGATGCCTGTCTCTTAAAACAACATTAATGTGTAGGTCTACCTGAGATGCCTGTCTCTTAAAACAACATTAATGAGTAGGTCTACCTGAGATGCCTGTCAGTTAAAACAACATTAATGTGTAGGTCTACCTGAGATGTCTGTCAGTTAGAACAACATTAATGTGTAGGTCTACCTGAGATGTCTGTCAGTTAAAACAACATTAATGTGTAGGTCTACCTGAGATGTCTGTCAGTTAGAACAACATTAATGTGTAGGTCTACCTGAGATGTCTGTCAGTTAAAACAACATTAATGTGTAGGTCTACCTGAGATGCCTGTCTCTTAGAACAACATTAATGTGTAGGTCTACCTGAGATGCCTGTCAGTTAAAACAACATTAATGTGTAGGTCTACCTGAGATGTATGTCAGTTAAAACAACATTAATGTGTAGGTCTACCTGAGATGCCTGTCTGTTAAAACAACATTAATGTGTAGGTCTACCTGAGATGTCTATCAGTTAGAACAACATTAATGTGTAGGTCTACCTGAGATGCCTGTCTGTTAAAACAATTTATTTTATTTGTATTTATTTTACCTTTATTTAACTAGGCAAGTCAGTTAAGAACAAATTCTTATTTACAATGACGGCCTACACCGGCCAAACCCGGACGACGCTGGGCCAATTGTGCGCCGCCCTATGGGACTCCCAATCACAGCCGGTTGTGATACAGCCTGGAATAGAACCAGGGGGTCTGTAGTGACGCCTCAAGCACTGAGATGCAGTGCCTTAGACCACTGCACCACTCGGGAGCCGATAACATTAATGAACAACATTAATGAGTAGGTCTACCTGAGATCCTCATTTTGGCGTAATAATGTATATTTATTTGAGATCTGAATGTGAATGTGTGAGGGGATTTGTGTTTGTAAATAATATTTCGGCATACTCCATGTGTTAAGGGAACACACCAGTGTGGAGGAAAGGAGGTAGAACAGAGGGGGGGGGGGAGAGAGTGAGAGAAAGAGAAAGAGAGAGAGAGAGAGAGGTGGGGGGCCGCTGGCTCGGCGCCCGCTGGCAGCATGCCCACTGCTCCGGCTGGAGCACTATGTCACGGCCAGGACTCCCTGCCAAAAGGGGTTTCCCCAGACTCACTTCCACACACACACGTGCACATGCACACACAACCAAACACACGTGCGCAGAAGCACACACATGCACACGTACGCAAACACTGTTCAATCTCAACGTTTCGAAAGTTCCTCAAAACATATAGTCAACTTCTTGCAAATAGGTGTTTCTTATTGCGTGCCAATAAACACAATTTGATGAAGTGTCGCTAACTGACACATAATTTGGGTCAAGCAATAAATATTGAATAATAACAAAAAATGTGTCCGTATCTTCATGAAAGAGTAAGATTGAGATACAGGCAGCTATGCACCCCCCAACACCCCCTAAACATCCCCCAAATCCCACTCTACTCCCATCAAACTCTTTCCTGTTGGTGTGACTGATAGCGCTGGGGGTTGGTAGAGAGACACTGAGCAGAGCCCGACCCCCCCATCTCCCTCCCTCCCTCCCTCCCTCCCTCCCTCCCTCCCTCCCTCCCTCCCTCCCTCCCTCCTTCTTCACTATTGTTCCCCACAGATGAGTGTTAGTAGAGGAAGAAGGGAGTAGGGAGGGAGCCCTGTTTAATTCCTCTTTGTTTGTGGAGCCTGTTAATTATCTAATTAGTCCTGTTTCATCCTGTGCCATTGTGAAGAGGACGCCTTGTGTCGTCCAGATGTCTCTGCACACTGACTTCTGAGTAGGCTACAGTACATTGAGAGTTCTGAGTAGGCTACAGTACATTGAGAGTTCTGAGTAGGCTACAGTACATTGAGAGTTCTGAGTAGGCTACAGTACATTGAGAGTTCTGAGTAGGCTACAGTACATTGAGAGTTCTGAGTAGGCTACAGTACATTGAGAGTTCTGAGTAGGCTACAGTACATTGAGAGTATGGATTTAATAAAAGACTGTGAAGAGTTATTTGGTGTCTTTAGTGTATTTCTCTAGATGGATAGGTCTATGAAAGAGCAATGTTAATCAGAGCGTGAAAACATGGGAGGGCCCAGAACATTACCCCTCAAACGCGTCCGGATCAACCACAACAGTGCCCCTCAAACGCGTCCGGACCAACCACAACAGTGCCCCTCAAACACGTCCGGACCAACCACAACAGTGCCCCTCAAACGCGTCCGGACCAACCACAACAGTGCCCCTCAAACGCGTCCGACCCAACCACAACAAATGAAGGGACAGAGAATTAACAAGGAGTGTTCCTAACGAGCCTGTGATGAGGTGTGAATGAAGGAGTCAGGCGCAGGAGGTAAAACACCGAGGTCCTGGCTGGCTGGCTGGCTGGCTGGCTGAGTGGGTGGCTGGGTGGGTGGGTGGGTGGCTGGGTGGCTGGGTGGGTGGGTGGCTGGCTGGCAGGCTGGCTGGAAGGGTGGCTGGCTGGCTGGGTGGCTGGCTGGGTGGGTGGGTGGCTGGCTGGGTGGCTGGCTGGCTGGTTAGGTGGGTGGGTGGGTGGGTGGCTGGCTGGCTGGATGGGTGGGTGGCTGGCTGGATGGCTAGCTGGGTGGGTGGCTGGCTGGATGGGTGGCTAGATGGGTGGCTGGGTGGGTGGCTGGCTGGATGGGTGGGTGGCTGGGTGGGTGGGTGGCTGGGTGGCTGGCTGGCTGGCTGGCTGGCTTGCTGGATGGGTGGGTGGGTGGGTGGGTGGGTGGCTGGCTGGCTGGCTGGGTGGCTGGCTGGGTGGCTGGCTGGATGGGTGGGTGGGTGGGTGGGTGGGTGGGTGGCTGGCTGGATGGGTGGGTGGGTGGCTGGGTGGGTGGCTGGCTGGCTGGATGTGTGGCTAGCTGGGTGGCTGGATGGCTGGGTGGCTGGGTGGATGGATGGATGGCTGGCTGGGTGGATGGATGGATGGCTGGCTGGCTGGCTGGCTGGCTGGCTGGCTGGCTGGATGGATGGATGGCTGGGTGGCTGGCTGGCTGGCTGGCTGGATGGCTGGCTGGCTAGCTGGGTGGCTGGCTGGATGGATGGATGGATGGCTGGGTGGCTTGCTGGCTGGGTGGCTGGCTAGCTGGGTGGGTGGCTGGCTGGCTGGCTGGCTGGGAGGCTGGCTGGCTAGCTGAGTGGGTGGCTGGCTAGCTGGGTGGGTGGCTGGCTGGCTGGCTGGCTTGCTGGGTGGCTGGCTGGCTGGCTGGGTGGGTGGGTGGCTGGCTGGCTGGCTAGCTGGGTGGGTGGCTGGCTGGGTGGCTGGGTGAGTGGGTGAGTGGCTGGTAGCTGGGTGGGTACTGGGTAGCTGGCTGGGTGGCTGGGTGGGTGGCTGGCTGGGTAGCTGGCTGGGTGGCTGGCTGGCTGGCTGGCTGGGTGGCTGGGTGGGTGGGTTGCTGGCTGAGTGGCTGAGTGGCTGGCTGGCTGAGTGGCTGGCTGGCTGGGTGGGTGGGTGGCTGGCTGGGTGGCTGGGTGGGTGGCTGGGTGGCTGGGTGGGTGGCTGGCTGAGTGGCTGGCTGGCTGGCTGGGTGGCTGGCTGGCTGGGTGGGTGGGTGGGTGGGTGGGTGGCTGGGTAGCTGGCTGGCTGGCTGGGTAGCTGGGTGGGTTGCTGGGTGAGTGGCTAGATAGCTGGGTGGGTGGCTGGGTAGCTGGGTGGCTGGCTGGGTAGCTGGCTGGGTAGCTGGCTGGGTAGCTGGGTGGCTGGCTGGCTGGCTGGCTGGCTGAGTGGCTGGCTGGATGGGTGGCTAGCTGGGTGGCTGGATGGGTGGCTAGCTGGGTGGTTGGGTGGGTGGCTGTGGGTGGCTGGCTGGCTGGATGGGTGGCTGGGTGGGTTGCTGGGTAGCTGGGTGAGTGGCTAGATAGCTGGGTGGGAGGCTGGGTAGCTGGCTGGGTAGCTGGCTGGGTGGCTGGCTGGCTGGGTAGCTGGGTGGCTGGCTGGCTGGCTGGCTGTGTGGGTGGCTGGCTGGCTGGCTGGCTGAGTGGCTGGCTGGCTGGATGGGTGGCTGGATGGGTGGCTGGATGGGTGGCTAGCTGGGTGGCTGGGTGGGTGGCTGGGTGGGTGGCTGTGGGTGGCTGGCTGGCTGGATGGGTGGCTAGCTGGGTGGCTGGATTACTGGCTGGCTGGCTGGCTGGATGGCTGGCTGGCTGGCTGGCTGGGTGGCTAGCTGGCTGGCTGGCTGGCTGGATGGATGGATGGATGGGTGGCTGGCTGGGTGGCTGGCTGGCTGGCTGGCTGGCTGGGTGGGTGGGTGGGTAATGTAAATGATGTAAAAAAAGAGGACAAAACATCCAAAAGCCAGAAAAGAGCTCTGAGCTCTGAGCTGTCCCAAGACCAAGCTACTATCAAGTTGTCATCCATAGACAGTAGACTTACAGTATGGGATCTCTTTGACTTACGCCATCCTCAAGCCTTCCGAAACCATCTCAATTGGGTTGAGGTTGGGTGATTGTGGAGAGTACAGGTCCGAATGGTGTGTGTGTGTGTGTGTGTGTGTGTGTGTGTGTGTGTGAGAGAGAGAGAGAGAGCGAGAGAGAGAAGCACATGACCACCTCAGCGAGTCTCTGTGGTGTAAGACACGTTCTCAGTGTAAAGGAAGCAGCATGGACTCAGACTAACCCCAACAATCCAGGTGACCTCCCTCTATCATCACTGTTGCAGGATGAACACATAGACCAACACAGCAGTAAATACAAAACAGAGTGTAATCAGAGGCAGAGAGAATACCCATTGCAAATATTTTTGGTTACAGCAGATTTGTCAATGAGAGTTGTTGTTATTGAAAGGATTCATTGCTGTTTAGTGTGAAAATAAATACTTCCCCTGGGTTTCATGATCAGTCACTAATAATTATATGCTGGATTAACAAGAGTCTAGACAAAAAATGGACAAAGATCACTTGGGGAGTGTGACAAGTGAACTGAGGAGAGAGCGAGAGCCCTCATGGAGGTGTTCCTCTGTAACTGTCAGATGAGCCACGACCACAGGGGCTATCTTTAGCCCGGGAAGAGCACAGTGTTGTTTGGCCACATCCCGACCCCACTGCCTGCTGCCTGGCCAGGCCCACTGACTTTAACTGCCGGGAATGTGAGGGTTTGGCACAGAGTCATCTTCAGGCTGCCAAAAAGAGAGTTGAGAGATAAAGAAATAAAGAAAGAGAGAGAGAGAGAGAGAGAGAGGTCTTTATTCATTTGGAACTTTTGTTAGTGTAATGTTTACTGTTAATTTTTGATGTTGTTTATTTCACTTTTGTTTATTATTTATTTAACTTGCTTTGGCAATGTAAACATATGTTTCCCATGCCAATAAAGCCTCTTAAACTGACATTGATTTGAGAGAGAGAGAGAGAGAGAGAGAGAGAGAGAGAGAGAGAGAGAGAGAGAGAGAGAGAGAGAGAGAGAGAAGAGGGGGGGAGAGGGAGGGAGAGAGAGGGAGAGTATCCTAAATGAAATGATAAAATATACATACCACAAATTCCAATTGGCTGTACTTAAACTCTTTAACATCATCCTCAGATCTGGCATATTCCCCAATATTAGGAACCAAGGACTGATCACCCCAATCCACAAAAGTGGAGACAAATTTGACCCCAATAACTACCGTGGGATATGCGTCAGCAGCAACCTTGGGAAAATCCTCTGCATTATCATTAACAGCAGACTAGTTCATTTCCTCAGTGAAAACAATGTACTGAACAAATGTCAAATTGGCTTTTTACCAAATTACCGTACAACAGACCACGTATTCACCCTGCACACCCTAATTGACAATCAAACAAAACAAAACAAAGGCAAAGTCTTCTCATGCTTTGTTGATTTCAAAAAAGCTTTTGACTCAATTTGGCATGAGGGCCTGCTATACAAATTGATGGAAAGTGGTGTTGGGGGAAAAACATACGACATTATAAAATCCATGTACACAAACAACGTGTGCAGTTAAAATTGGCAAAAATCACACACATTTCTTTCCACAGGGCCGGGGGGTGAGACAGGGATGCAGTTTAAGCCCCACCCTCTTTAACATATATATCAACGAATTGGCGAGGGCACTAGAACAGTCTGCAGCACCCGGCCTCACCCTACTTGAATCTGAAGTCAAATGTCTGCTGTTTGCTGATGATCTGGTGCTTCTGTCACCAACCAAGGAGGGCCTACAGCAGCACCTAGATCTTCTGCACAGATTCTGTCAGACCTGGGCCCTTACAATAAATCTCAGTAAGACAAAAATAATGGTGTTCCAAAAAAGGTCCAGTTGCCAAGACCACGAATACAAATTCCATCTAGACACCGTTGCCCTAGAGCACACAAAAAACGATACCTACCTCGGCCTAAACATCAGCGCCACAGGTAACTTCCACAAAGCTGTGAACGATCTGAGAGACAAGGCAAGAAGGGCCTTCTATGCCATCAAAAGGAACATAAAATTCGACATACCAATTAGGATCTGGCAAAAAATACTTGAATCAGTTATAGAACCCATTGCCCTTCATGGTTGTGAGGTCTGGGGTCCACTCACCAACCAAGAATTCACAAA